>NC_058082.1:45101190-45319208 GCF_014858855.1 Bufo gargarizans | reverse complement strand
TCTGGGTTTTTCTTGTAGCCTCCCACCCTGCGGCTCCTCCTTCCCACTGGGAGGAGCTGGATGCCTAGCTCATATATATAGGAGGTCTGTGGCTTCAGTTCCTTGCTTGGTCCTCCTGTGTTCACATGCTTCCAAGACTGCTGCTGCTTCTGGTTCCTGATCCTGGCCTCGTCTGACTACCCCGTTGGTTCCTGATTCCGGCTTCGTCTGACTACCCCGTTGGTTCCTGATTCCGGCTTCGTCTGACTACCCCGTTGGTTCCTGTTCCTGGCTTCGTCTGACTACCCTTCTGGTTCCTGACCTCTGTCTCCGCAAGACCCTGCTTCGGTTTAGCCATCCGTTCGGACTTTGCTTACGGCTTGCTCTTCAATAAAACCTTCTTATTTTCCACTTATCTCTTGTTGTACGTCTGGTTCATGGTTCCATGACAGTAATTCTGCGGTGGCCAGAGCTGAACTTATCCCATCTATCCGCCACTCACATCTGAGGCTCCTTCAACGTCATCACGTACCGCCTAAATTGCGGCCTATCGACCATGGAATGGTCACTACATCCGGAGATCTTCAAATAATTAGTCCTCAGATGAGGGATGCCATAGGAATATCTCATGGCAACCAAGTTCAATGCCAAGGTACAGAGGTTCTGTTCCCTAGACAGGGAGGACAACCCCCTGGCGATAGACGCTCTGACAATACCGTGGAGGTTCAGGCTGGCGTACATCTTCCCTCCCCTTTCCATGATTCCGAGGGTATTGATGAAAATCCGTCAGGATCAGGCCTCGGTAATAGCCATCATACCATTTTGGCCCAAGAGATCCTGGTTTACCCAGCTCATTTAGATGAGTCGGGGACAATATTGGAGACTCCCCCCGGAGCAGACCCTGGTGTCATGGGACACGCATCTCTGCCCAGATCTGCACAGATTCAACCTGACAGCCTGGAGGTTGATCAGTCCCTTCCCAGAGTGGATGGGCTCTCTGAGTCGGTCCTGAGAACTTTATCGCATTCCAGAGCAGAGTCTACTAAAAAGGCCTACTCCCGGATCATGAGGATCTTCACCTCTTGGTGTAGCTCCAACCAGGTGGCGTTTGCAGATCCGCCCCTCGCAGCGATCTTACAGTTCCTTCAGGATGGGATGGACAGAGGTCTCGCCCCATCTACCCTAAAGGTCCAAGTGTTTGCCATCTCGGCCTGTCTTAACAGACCATATTCTCGGGACCCACTCATCAAGCGCTTCCTTAAAGGAGCGGAAAGATTGAAGCCTACAATACTGAAACCCGTCCCTCAATGGGATTTGTCAGTTGTTCTCATGGGGCTAGCATCCCCCCCCTTTGAACCCTTGGAGGAGGCAAGTTTTAAATTCTTAACACTTAAGATGGTCTTTCTTCTGGCCATAACCTCGGCCAAAAGAATTTCGGAGCTACAAGCTTTCTCCGCGTTATACCCATATACCATGTTTCTACAGGATAGGGTCCTTTTAAAATTTCTACCTTACTTTAGGCCTAAGGTTTCAACCTTTCAGAATATTAATCAGGTAGTCTCTCTACCTGTATTACTCTCTGCCTCCTCCTCTGATGTTCCAGTCCGACATCCACTGGATATATCTAGATGCCTTTAGATCTATGTGGATAGATCCAAAGAATTCAGGTTGGATGAAAATCTCTTTATCCTGTTTGCCGGTAAGTCTAAAGGCCGTAAGGCGTCTAAAACGACTATTAGTCGCTGGGTCAAGGAAGCTATCAGGGAAGCTTTCATCTCTCAATCCTTAGATCCTCCGGAGTTTGTGAGGGCCCATTCTACAAGGGCCGTAGCTACCTCTGTTGCGGAGAGAAGTCTTCTCCCCCTAGAGTTGATCTGTAAGGCAGCTTCCTGGAGCTCTGAATCAACCTTCATCTCCCATTATAGGATTGATGCTAGGGTATCAGAGTTTTCGGCCTTTGGGCAGACAGTTCTTGCTTCTGCCAAGCATGAGGACCCTCCCTAGGGGATTCTTCTTGCTATCTCCCCATCTGTGCTGCTGGTAGGACGTAAGGGAATCGTTAATTTCTAACGATAATTTGTTTTCCCTTAGTCCTAACAGCAGCACACAAATTTCCCGCCCTAAAGCATTATTTTTTTTTTTTTTTCTTGTGATATACACGGTGGGCTGGGGGATGAACCCCTCCCTTTAAGGGAGCTGGAGTTCTTTTATTGGTTTATTCTTTGGGCTCATTAAAAATTCCGCCGGTCCTACCAGTCCACGGGGGGCAGTTAACCCCATCTGTGCTGCTGTTAGGACTAAGGGAAAACAAATTATCGTTAGAAATTAACGATTCTCAGCAGCTGTCTAATGCCTAACAGACCCCACCTGCTTTCTGCCAATCTGGACCCACTTTTATTTCTTTTTTAGGACCAGTTTAAATTCCCGATCGGCCCCTGTAGAGCACCGCCTCTTTCAGCGGTATATGAGAAAACAAATCAGTCTTGAGGCCTTTTGTATTAATAAATGCCCCTGTACTGTACGGCTGTAAAGGAAGTCTGTCAGCAGTTTTGACCATGCTAAACTGCTGACAGTACTCAGTAGGGGCTGAGGAGAGCAGGACAAACATGCCTTCTGTGGTGCTTTTCTCATCAGGAGTAGTGTGAACATGAAGTTTTATTCTACCAGGTTGTGGAAATCATGAATCTGATTATTTATTTTGTTGCTGCTCATTGGTTCGGCTTATCACACTTTTCTACACCCACTGGTCAATATCTCGGCCATATTAGTATATATACTCCTCATTGTTACCGCACCAGCTGACCGCGAAACGTGCGTCGCGGCGTGGTGGTGGCCTGCCGTAGCACAGGATTTTGGTTGGTTTGCTATTCGTGATCTGCTAATCATGAGCAGCCACAATGAAAGTGTTCACTGCCCATGGCCCTTCCGCTGCCCCCCTCTTGCCCCTACCCGATGCTGCACCCCTGAGAGTGGCCATAGGTTCCATGTGTATACAAAGCCTCCCTTTAGTTATACATAGCGTTTAAAGTAACGGCTCCTTTTGTTACTGTATTACCAGCCTGTTTACTATTGCACTGGCACTGTTTCTCGGACCACCGCTATAGGGCCGTTTTTAACATGTTTAACTTGTTTGTGTCGCGCCGATCATGTTTATATTCTGATGTCAATAAAATGAATGATCTAATCAGGTTTACGTTGTGGTGATGTTTTTTCATTGCAATATTTAACTTCTTATACCCCAACTGGTTTTGTTGATATCCTCTTAGTGCCCCCCCCTCACAGTGATGTTGCCCCCCCACCTCACAGCAGTAATGCCCCCCCAATTTGACCCCCAACACAGTAGCGAAGGCCCGTCAAAATCCCGGACTGTCCTGCTGGATCCCGGACAGTTGGGAGGCAATGTTCCTATTCAATGACAGCAAGCAGAAATCTTGATGATGGTGAAGAACTGAAACACGGAGTCTATTAGAAATCTGCAGAAGGTTCTATTCTACCCGGCCGCAGCCTCTGGAGGTCGGGATGTTATGACTCAGCAGCGCCTTATCACGGTACTGCAGATTCGTCTGCTCCGGCGCGGCTATATCATGTATGAGACGCGCACACACCGTACCCAGAATGGTTTCATGCCCACCCCAGGTGCCCCTGGTGCACGTGAGTTCTTCACTGTTATGTCCACTATTATATGTCTATTGATTGATGTCATATCTGAATATGTGAGGCAATTGCATGAGTAGCAATCCCATAGATGACTGCTCAGGTCACAGGGCCGCAAGCAATGCAAATATCTACAGTATCTACAGCAGGGGTCGGCAACCTTCGGCACTCCAGCTGTTGTGAAACTACAATGCCCAGCATGCTCCATTCATTTCTGTGAGAGTTCAGAGTACAGGAAGTATGCATACTGGGAGTTGTAGTTTCACAACAGCTGGAGTGCCAGAGGTTGCCTACCCCTGATTTACAAAGTTTTGTCTATCCATCTCCTGTGCAGACCTTTCTGTCGCCATGGTTACAGACTACATCCAAACCCTGTGTAGTCGGACCCTACAGTCCTGGGTTACTCCGTTCCATCTGCCCCCTCCAACGCAACACCTGCAACAGGACCCATTGCAAAGCAAGTGCCATTAGTATCCCTAGGCACCCCCTATAGCTACACCCCTGCCCCCTTTTCCCAAGCCCGGACCACCTTTTATCCAAAATGCTGCTTGTGCAAAATCTTACGACTTTTGTATGACGTACAAACTACACAAGACGGGTCATTCCCTGCTGAGCTGTGTATCTAATCCTATCCTGTGTGATACTGTCTGCTGAGCTGTGTATCTAATCCTATCCTGTGTGATACTGTCTGCTGAGCTGTGTATCTAATCCTATCCTGTGTGATACTGTCTGCTGAGCTGTGTATCTAATCCTATCCTGTGTGATACTGTCTGCTGAGCTGTGTATCTAATCCTATCCTGTGTGATACTGTCTGCTGAGCTGTGTATCTAATCCTATCCTATGTGATACTGTCTGCTGAGCTGTGTATCTAATCCTCTCCTGTGTGATACTATCTGCTGAGCTGTGTATCTAATCCTATCCTGTGTGATACTGTCTGAGCTGTGTATCTAATTCTATCCTGTGTGATACTGTCTGCTGAGCTGTGTATCTAATCCTATCCTGTGTGATACTGTCTGCTGAGCTGTGTATCTAATCCTATCCTGTGAGATACTGTCTGCTGAGCTGTGTATCTAATCCTATCCTGTGTGATACTGTCTGCTGAGCTGTGTATCTAATCCTATCCTGTGTGATACTGTCTGCTGAGCTGTGTATCTAATCCTATCCTGTGTGATACTGTCTGCTGAGCTGTGTATCTAATCCTATCCTGTGTGATACTGTCTGCTGAGCTGTGTATCTAATCCTATCCTGTGTGATACTGTCTGCTGAGCTGTGTATCTAATCCTATCCTGTGTGATACTGTCTGCTGAGCTGTGTATCTAATCCTATCCTGTGTGATACTGTCTGCTGAGCTGTGTATCTAATCCTATCCTGTGTGATACTGTCTGCTGAGCTGTGTATCTAATCCTATCCTGTGTGATACTGTCTGCTGAGCTGTGTATCTAATCCTATCCTGTGTGATACTGTCTGCTGAGCTGTGTATCTAATCCTATCCTGTGTGATACTGTCTGCTGAGCTGTGTATCTAATCCTATCCTGTGTGATACTGTCTGAGCTGTGTATCTAATTCTATCCTGTGTGATACTGTCTGCTGAGCTGTGTATCTAATCCTATCCTGTGTGATACTGTCTGCTGAGCTGTGTATCTAATCCTATCCTGTGTGATACTGTCTGCTGAGCTGTGTATCTAATCCTATCCTGTGTGATACTGTCTGCTGAGCTGTGTATCTAATCCTATCCTGTGTGATACTGTCTGCTGAGCTGTGTATCTAATCCTATCCTGTGTGATACTGTCTGCTGAGCTGTGTATCTAATCCTATCCTGTGTGATACTGTCTGCTGAGCTGTGTATCTAATCCTATCCTGTGTGATACTGTCTGCTGAGCTGTGTATCTAATCCTATCCTGTGTGATACTGTCTGCTGAGCTGTGTATCTAATCCTATCCTGTGTGATACTGTCTGCTGAGCTGTGTATCTAATCCTATCCTGTGTGATACTGTCTGCTGAGCTGTGTATCTAATCCTATCCTGTGTGATACTGTCTGCTGAGCTGTGTATCTAATCCTATCCTGTGTGATACTGCTGCTGAGCTGTGTATCTAATCCTATCCTGTGTGATACTGTCTGCTGAGCTGTGTATCTAATCCTATCCTGTGTGATACTGTCTGCTGAGCTTGTGTATCTAATCCTATCCTGTGTGATACTGTCTGCTGAGCTGTGTATCTAATCCTATCCTGTGTGATTACTGTCTGCTGAGCTGTGTATCTATCCTATCCTGTGGGATACTGTCTGCTGAGCTGTGTATCTAATCCTTATCCTGTGTGATACTGTCTGCTGAGCTGTGTATCTAATCTATCCTGTGTGATACTGTCTGCTGAGCTGTGTATCTAATCCTATCCTGTGTGATACTGTCTGCTGAGCTGTGTATCTAATCCTATCCTGTGTGATACTGTCTGCTGAGCTGTGTATCTATCCTATCCTGTGGGATACTGTCTGCTGAGCTGTGTATCTATTCCTATCCTGTGTGATACTGTCTGCTGAGCTGTGTATCTAATCCTATCCTGTGTGATACTGTCTGCTGAGCTGTGTATCTAATCCTATCCTGTGTGATACTGTCTGCTGAGCTGCTGTATCTAATCTATCCTGTGTGATACTGTCTGCTGAGCTGTGTATCTAATCCTATCCTGTGTGATACTGTCTGCTGAGCTGTGTATCTAATCCTATCCTGTTGATACTGTCTGCTGAGCTGTGTATCTAATCCTATCCTGTGTGATACTGTCTGCTGAGCTGTGGTATCTAATCCTACCGATGGGATACTCGCTGAGCTGGTATCTAAATCCTATCCTGTGTGATACTGTCTGCTGAGCTGTGTATCTAATCCTCATCCTGTGTGATACTGTCTGCTGAGCTGTGTATCTAATCCTCTCCTGTGTGATACTGTCTGCGAGCTGTGTATCTAATCCTATCCTGTGTGTACTGTCTGCTGAGCTGTGTATCTAATCCTCTCCTGTGTGATACTGTCTGCTGAGCTGTGTATCTAATCCCATCCTGTGTGATACTGTCTGCTGAGCTTGTGTATCTAATCCTATCCTGTGTGATACTGTCTGCTGAGCTGTGTATCTAATCCTCTCTGGGTATACTGTCTGCTGAGCTGTGTATCTAATCCTCTCCTGTGTGATACGTGTCTGCTGAGCTGTGTATCTAATCCTATCCTGTGTGATACTGTCTGCTGAGCTGTGTATCTAATCCTATCCTGTGTGATACTGTACTGCTGAGCTGTGTATCTAATCCTATCTGTTGATACTGTCTGCTGAGCTGTGTATCTAATCCATCATGTGCATACTGTCTGCTGAGCTGTGTATCTAATCCTATCCTGTGTGATACTGTCTGCTGAGCTGTGTATCTAATCCTATTCTTCTGTGTGATACTGTCTGCTGAGCTGTGTATCTAATCCTATCCTGTGTGATACTGTCTGCTGAGCTGTGTATCTAATCCTATCCTGTGTGATACTGTCTGCTGAGCTGTGTATCTAATCCTATCCTGTGTGATACTGTCTGCTGAGCTGTGTATCTAATCCTATCCTGTGTGATACTGTCTGCTGAGCTGTGTATCTAATCCTATCCTGTGTGATACTGTCTGCTGAGCTGTGTATCTAATCCTATCCTGTGTGATACTGTCTGCTGAGCTGTGTATCTAATCCTATCCTGTGTGATACTGTCTGCTGAGCTGTGTATCTAATCCTATCCTGTGTGGACTGATGGAGGCTAATCCTTTGCTGAGCTGTGTATTCTAATCCTGTCCTGTGTGATACTGTCTGCTGAGCCGTGTATCTAATCCTATCCTGTGTGATACTGTCTGCTGAGCTGTGTATCTAATCCTATCATGTGTGATACTGTCTGCTGAGCTGTGTATCTAATCCTATCCTGTGTGATACTGTCTGCTGAGCTGTGTATCTAATCCTGTCATGTGTGATGCTGTCTGCTGAGCTGTGTATCTAATCCTATTCTGTGTGATACTGTCTGCTGAGCTGTGTATCTAATCCAATCATGTGCAATACTGTCTGCTGAGCTGTGTATCTAATCCTATCCTGTGTGATACTGTCTGCTGAGCTGTGTATCTAATCCTATTCTGTGTGGTACTGTCTGCTGAGCTGTGTATCTAATCCTCTCCTGTGTGATACTGTCTGCTGAGCTGTGTATCTAATCCTATCCTGTGTGATACTGTCTGCTGAGCTGTGTATCTAATCCTATCATGTGTGATACTGTCTGCTGAGCTGTGTATCTAATCCTATCCTGTGTGATACGGTCTGCTGAGCTGTGTATCTAATCCTATCCTGTGTGATACTGTCTGCTGAGCCGTGTATCTAATCCTATCCTGTGTGATACTGTCTGCTGAGCTGTGTATCTAATCCTATCCTGTGTGATACTGTCTGCTGAGCTGTGTATCTAATCCTATCCTGTGTGATACTGACTGCTGAGCTGTGTATCTAATCCTATCCTGTGTGATACAGTCTGCTGAGCTGTGTATCTAATCCTGTCCTGTGTGATACTGTCTGCTGAGCCGTGTATCTAATCCTATCCTGTGTGATACTGTCTGCTGAGCTGTGTATCTAATCCTATCATGTGTGATACTGTCTGCTGAGCTGTGTATCTAATCCTATCCTGTGTGATACTGTCTGCTGAGCTGTGTATCTAATCCTGTCATGTGTGATGCAGGGTCAGTGTATCTAAGCCACTCCTTTGTGATACGGTCCCACCCCCCATGCTATATTTCCTCTGCACAGTTTGGGGATGTCATGTTCCTTCATTCCTGGGATCCGGTGTCCCCCGGGGTCCGGTAACTGGACACAGCCTTTCCAGGGCCGGGCCCTCCGCCAGCCCCTGCTCCTGATTGGCTGAGCTCCACGCCCCCTGCCAATCACAGGGCTCTGTTATCACTTGGTGAAGGATGAAGACTGATGTTCTAGAAATAAGACGTCTGTGACACTGGGAAGATGAGACACTTTCCACCCCGGGGTCCGGACAAACATAGTGACCCTTCCAGTGCTGGAGAGAAGTGTGAAGCGCCCCTCACTGGACTCCGCCCATAATTACCCTTCTGTAGTCTAGGAAAGCTGGGTGACAACACATGAAGATCTGCTTTTCATGACTGTTGGGAGGTCATGGCGGCCATATTGGTTGTCATCCAAATTTTCAGGAATAGATAAAACATGACATATGAGGACGTCGGTACCTGGAAACTTTCTGTGAAATCCTGCCCTGTCTGAAACCCTTGACAAAATCCTGAATTCTTCAGTTAAAGCCATAATGTTGTCAGGACAGAGGAGACACCATCTCTGTCCTCCCTGTACTCTCCACATAATGTCATCAGGACAGAGGAGACACAATCTCTGTCCTCCCTGTACTCTCCACATAATGTAGTCAGGACAGAGGAGACACAATCTCTGTCCTCCCTGTACTCTCCACATAATGTAGTCAGGACAGAGGAGACACAATCTCTGTCCTCCCTGTACTCTCCACATAATGTCGTCAGGACAGAGGAGACACAATCTCTGTCCTCCCTGTACTCTCCATATAATGTAGTCAGGACAGGGGAGACACAATCTCTGTCCTCCCTGTACTCTCCATATAATGTCGTCAGGACAGAGGAGACACAATCTCTGTCCTCCCTGTACTCTCCACATAATGTCATCAGGACAGAGGAGACACAATCTCTGTCCTCCCTGTACTCTCCATATAATGTCATCAGGACAGAGGAGACACAATCTCTGTCCTCCCTGTACTCTCCACATAATGTAGTCAGGACAGAGGAGACACAATCTCTGTCCTCCCTGTACTCTCCACATAATGTCAGGACAGAGGAGACACAATCTCTGTCCTCCCTGTACTCTCCACATAATGTAGTCAGGACAGAGGAGACACAATCTCTGTTCTCCCTGTACTCTCCATATAATGTAGTCAGGACAGAGGAGACACAATCTCTGTCCTCCCTGTACTCTCCATATAATGTAGTCAGGACAGAGGAGACACAATCTCTGTCCTCCCTGTTCTCTCCATATAATGTAGTCAGGACAGAGGAGACACAATCTCTGTCCTCCCTGTACTCTCCATATAATGTAGTCAGGACAGAGGAGACACAATCTCTGTCCTCCCTGTACTCTTCACATAATGTAGTCAGGACAGAGGAGACACAATCTCTGTCCTCCCTGTACTCTCCACATAATGTCGTCAGGACAGAGGAGACACAATCTCTGTACTCCCTGTACTCTCCACATAATGTCGTCAGGACAGAGGAGACACAATCTCTGTCCTCCCTGTACTCTCCACATAATGTAGTCAGGACAGAGGAGACACAATCTCTGTCCTCCCTGTACTCTCCACATAATGTCGTCAGGACAGAGGAGACACAATCTCTGTCCTCCCTGTACTCTCTATATAATGTAGTCAGGACAGAGGAGACACAATCTCTGTCCTCCCTGTACTCTCCACATAATGTAGTCAGGACAGAGGAGACACAATCTCTGTCCTCCCTGTACTCTCCATATAATGTAGTCAGGACAGAGGAGACACAATCTCTGTGCTCCCTGTACTCTCCATATAATGTAGTCAGGACAGAGGAGACACAATCTCTGTGCTCCCTGTACTCTCCATATAATGTCGTCAGGACAGAGGAGACACAATCTCTGTCCTCCCTGTACTCTCCACATAATGTCATCAGGACAGAGGAGACACAATCTCTGTCCTCCCTGTACTCTCCATATAATGTAGTCAGGACAGAGGAGACACAATCTCTGTACTCCCTGTACTCTCCATATAATGTAGTCAAGGCAGAGGAGGCACAATCTCTGTCCTCCCTGTACTCTCCACATAATGTCGTCAGGACAGAGGAGACACAATCTCTGTCCTCCCTGTACTCTCCATATAATGTAGTCAGGACAGAGGAGACACAATCTCTGTCCTCCCTGTACTCTCCACATAATGTAGTCAGGACAGAGGAGACACAATCTCTGTCCTCCCTGTACTCTCCACATAATGTAGTCAGGACAGAGGAGACACAATCTCTGTCCTCCCTGTACTCTCCACATAATGTAGTCAGGACAGAGGAGACACAATCTCTGTCCTCCCTGTACTCTCCATATAATGTAGTCAGGACAGGGGAGACACAATCTCTGTCCTCCCTGTACTCTCCACATAATGTCATCAGGACAGAGGAGACACAATCTCTGTCCTCCCTGTACTCTCCACATAATGTCGTCAGGACAGAGGAGACACAATCTCTGTCCTCCCTGTACTCTCCACATAATGTCGTCAGGACAGAGGAGACACAATCTCTGTCCTCCCTGTACTCTCCACATAATGTCATCAGGACAGAGGAGACACAATCTCTGTCCTCCCTGTACTCTCCATATAATGTAGTCAGGACAGAGGAGACACAATCTCTGTCCTCCCTGTACTCTCTATATAATGTAGTCAGGACAGAGGAGACACAATCTCTGTCCTCCCTGTACTCTCCACATAATGTCGTCAGGACAGAGGAGACACAATCTCTGTCCTCCCTGTACTCTCCATATAATGTAGTCAGGACAGAGGAGACACAATCTCTGTCCTCCCTGTACTCTCCATATAATGTAGTCAGGACAGAGGAGACACAATCTCTGTCCTCCCTGTACTCTCCATATAATGTAGTCAGGACAGAGGAGACACAATCTCTGTACTCCCTGTACTCTCCATATAATGTAGTCAGGACAGAGGAGACACAATCTCTGTCCTCCCTGTACTCTCCACGTAATGTCATCAGGACAGAGGAGACACAATCTCTGTCCTCCCTGTACTCTCCACATAATGTAGTCAGGACAGAGGAGACACAATCTCTGTCCTCCCTGTACTCTCTATATAATGTAGTCAGGACAGAGGAGACACAATCTCTGTCCTCCCTGTACTCTCCATATAATGTAGTCAGGACAGAGGAGACACAATCTCTGTCCTCCCTGTACTCTCTATATAATGTAGTCAGGACAGAGGAGACACAATCTCTGTCCTCCCTGTACTCTCCATATAATGTAGTCAGGACAGAGGAGACACAATCTCTGTCCTCCCTGTACTCTCCATATAATGTAGTCAGGACAGAGGAGACACAATCTCTGTCCTCCCTGTACTCTCCATATAATGTAGTCAGGACAGAGGAGACACAATCTCTGTCCTCCCTGTACTCTCCACATAATGTAGTCAGGACAGAGGAGACACAATCTCTGTCCTCCCTGTACTCTCCATATAATGTAGTCAGGACAGAGGAGACACAATCTCTGTCCTCCCTGTACTCTCCACATAATGTCGTCAGGACAGAGGAGACACAATCTCTGTCCTCCCTGTACTCTCCACATAATGTAGTCAGGACAGAGGAGACACAATCTCTGTCCTCCCTGTACTCTCCACATAATGTCAGGACAGAGGAGACACAATCTCTGTCCTCCCTGTACTCTCCATATAATGTAGTCAGGACAGAGGAGACACAATCTCTGTCCTCCCTGTACTCTCCACATAATGTCATCAGGACAGAGGAGACACAATCTCTGTCCTCCCTGTACTCTCCACATAATGTCGTCAGGACAGAGGAGACACAATCTCTGTCCTCCCTGTACTCTCCATATAATGTAGTCAGGACAGAGGAGACACAATCTCTGTCCTCCCTGTACTCTCCATATAATGTAGTCAGGACAGAGGAGACACAATCTCTGTCCTCCCTGTACTCTCCATATAATGTAGTCAGGACAGAGGAGACACAATCTCTGTCCTCCCTGTACTCTCCATATAATGTAGTCAGGACAGAGGAGACACAATCTCTGTCCTCCCTGTACTCTCCATATAATGTAGTCAGGACAGAGGAGACACAATCTCTGTCCTCCCTGTACTCTCCATATAATGTAGTCAGGACAGAGGAGACACAATCTCTGTCCTCCCTGTACTCTCCATATAATGTAGTCAGGACAGAGGAGACACAATCTCTGTCCTCCCTGTACTCTCCATATAATGTAGTCAGGACAGAGGAGACACAATCTCTGTCCTCCCTGTACTCTCCATATAATGTCGTCAGGACGGAGGAGACACAATCTCTGTCCTCCCTGTACTCTCCATATAATGTAGTCAGGACAGAGGAGACACAATCTCTGTCCTCCCTGTACTCTCCATATAATGTCGTCAGGACAGAGGAGACACAATCTCTGTCCTCCCTGTACTCTCCATATAATGTAGTCAGGACAGGGGAGACACAATCTCTGTCCTCCCTGTACTCTCCATATAATGTCGTCAGGACAGAGGAGACACAATCTCTGTCCTCCCTGTACTCTCCATATAATGTCGTCAGGACAGAGGAGACACAATCTCTGTCCTCCCTGTACTCTCCACATAATGTCGTCAGGACAGGGGAGACACAATCTCTGTCCTCCCTGTACTCTTCCATAGATCACTTATAGGAGGGATGTGATCGCCTCTGCACATCAGATGACTACAGACTGTACTTACCTATTGACAAACTGCAGAGAGATGGCGGTAATCTTCAGGACTGGCCCCGCCCTAATAACAATGCCAACTACAGTGCCTCAATGTGCCTCATACACGGTGCCCCCATAAGATTGCTAGTTACTGAACTCATATAACAGTACCAACCACAATGCCTCAATATGTCCTATACATAGTACCTCCATAAGAGTGCTAGTTACCGGACTCATACATCAATGCCAACCACATTGCCCCAGTGTGTTTCATACCCATTGTTGCAATAGGTGGGCCAGTTACTGGGCTCATATAACAATGCCAACTACAGTGCCTCAATGTGCCTCATACACAGTGCCGCCATTAGAGTTCTAGATACTTGGCTCACAGAACAATGCCAACTACAGTGCCACAATGTGTCTCATACACACTGACCCCATAAGAGTACTAGTTACTGAACTCATATAACAGTGCCAACCACAGTGCCCCCATGTGTCCCATACATAGTGCCGGCATAAGAGTGCCAGCCATGGAGTTCCCTCCACATTGCTCACATAACAGTGCCAGTCATAGTGCCCTTTCTTTTACTTGGGACAGGTAGAAAGCTGGCCGCTGTCCTGAAAGGCCATAGTAATTTAACCCCCTGAGTGCCGTCATGGTCCACTCTAGGGGATGGAGTGCATAATGGGTCCACATAATGCAGGACGTTGGTTCCAGTATTCTATTAGTGTCAGTGTGAATAAGGCCTTAGGCTAGGTCTACACAACGACATTTGACATTTTGTTGCACTAATGTCGCGCGACAATTTTTATAATGGCAGTCTATGGTGTCGCACTGCAACATGCTGGATTTTTCTGCGACTGTTGCGTCGCAGTCGCAGCATGTCGCATGTTGCAGTGCGACACCATAGACTGCCATTATAAAAATTGTCGCGCGACATTAGTGCAACAAAATGTCAAATGTCGTTGTGTAGACCTAGCCTTAGATGCCAAAGATCCTTCTGCTTTGTTCTGTGTTGTGCTCAGTGATTCACACCAGTGACAAGTGATCCCTGTTCCTGGAGACTGGTAACCAGATGAGGCTGCTGTGCCCAAAATATAAAAGCTGAGGTCCCGCTCCTGTCAGCACTGGACTCGGAGCGGGAGAGGCAGAGCAAGGGGTTACCGGGAACCAGTGCTGCAGGTAATGATCAGAGGGATGGGAAATACAGCAATAAGGAGAATGCTAAAGAATATATCAGAACAATAACGATAGAAAATGTAGTCATAATAATAGAACATATACAGTTATATAATAGAAAAATAATAATAACAATAATAATGCTATAAAAATATAATAGGAATAATGGAAAAGAATAATGATTATAGGAAACATAATAATAATACATGTAAAATAGTAATCATAGAAATAATAGAAAATATAATGATAAAAATAACAATAATCATGATCGATAATATAACAATATTGTAAAAAAATAAACAATAAGAAAGATAGAAAATCTAATAATACCATAGTAAATTCATGATATAAATAAAAAATATATAAAAGTAATACCGTCATATAAATGACAATAATTATGGCTTACAGGGCACTGCTATATTCTGCAGGGGTCTTCAATCAGGAAAAAAAAGTGTTATTTATTAGCTTTTTAAAAAAAATATATAGTTATTTTAAATCCATCAATTTAATAAGCATATTGTATTAATATTACTGCATTATTTTTTTTCTATTATTTGTTATATAGTTTGTATATTGCGGATTGTTATTATTATTATTACTCCAGAGTCTGACATTTTCTGAGAGCCGCTGACCTTATTTTACTCTCTCTATTGTTTAATTGATATAATTTTAGTGGATTTTTTTATTTATTTTTTTCAAAATTTCCATTGCATCTCTTTGAGACACCTGCCCCAAAATTTCATTGCAAAGTGGTCTTCTGGAGGGGGCTCATTTCCAACAGAATGGCCAGGAATTAAAAATGTTTTCCAAAGGCTACATGCACACGACAGTGAAAAACGGACATGTGATGTCCTTTTTATCTTTTTTAACGACCATCACACGTCCGTTTTAAGACCAATGATCGTCTATGGGGTTATTCACATGGCAGTTTTTTTGACTGTCAGTGAAAAACGGACGTCAAAATATAGAACATGCTCTATCTTGTCCATTTTTCACTGACAGACTGCCCCCATACAATTGAATGGGCCCATTTTTAACATCCGTTTCTCAGAAAGGAATCAGTGAAAAGAACGTCCGTTAAATGTCCGTTTTTAACAGACTTTTTTTTCACTGTCGTGTGCATGTAGCCTAAATCCTAGTTTCTCCCTTCCTTTTAGTTCTGAATTGTTTTATTGATTTTTTTTCTATAAAAAAATGATTGTATGTCAGATAGGACACAGGACCACGTCTGTAGACCTCATTTTGGTGACATTTGGGTTCAGCTCCTCCCTTTGGGATTTTTTTGCGCTGAGAAGAAATGTTCTCAGCCCCGCTGCGCCTTAATATCTTTATTTATGGGATTTCGGTCCTGCCCGACCCAGGATTAAGAAGATCTATAAAAAGCAAGGAATTTACTGTGATGTCCTGATCGCTTTAGTCTGAGATCCTGATTGTTATTGTACTCTATAGAAAACTATATAACACGTCACCTGTCATAGAATGGAAACAATGAACTGGCAGGACAGGTATAAGGACGCCGCCCCAGGTTAGGGTACGGGGCTTACATAAAAACACGCCAGAAAAGTCTATATATACACACACTAGTATGCACGGCTCCATCGGAGAGATGGCGTCTTCTGTACACAGCTGGGTGTAGACCGCCATATGGCCATCTTCGCAGAGTCAGGTAATTTGGAAAATTTAAGAAAATGATTTATCTCTATAGCTAGGGCTACCATGGGCGTCACTGTCACATAACTTGGCGCTTGTGGTTGTCCACAGGGTCAGCCCACTGGGCCAGGTAAAACTCCTGCTTTGTGAATAGAATGCCAGAACTGCGGTGAAAACGGACACACTTAGGATAAAAGGCGGTTTTATATGCGGTATTCCGGGCTCAGTGACCAAATAGAATGTAAGGTCAGCGCAGGACATGACCGCGGGGCTGGAGGCAGATCTGATTACTGTGATATCTATGACTTCTCAGCCCGGATCCCAGCGATCAGCATAAGGTCACGTGTCATGGCACCCGGTAGGAGTCACCCTTCACCCATATTCCTGGTTTTCAGATCTAACCCAAGCCGGGTTCTCCCAAAAATAAGAAATGAATCACAGTCTCCAAGCAGTCGTTCTTTTCTATTCAATAAAATATTGTGTTACAAGATCTCTGTTTGCTGTCAATGAGTGGGAGCATTTCTATTTAATTTTTTGCTCATAGGCAGGTGGATTACCTAAGAATTGTAACAAACCCTCAGCTGTGAGAAGTATCAGACACAGGTTTTAAGCCTCTGGTTGTAAACAAGAATGTCCCTTGTCACTGACAGCGAGCAGAGATCTTAAAAATAATGGGGAATTAATACTAATGATGAACTGTCCTTGCCACCAATCACAGCGCAGCTTTCATTTTTCAAGAGCCCTGCAAGAAATGAAAGATGCGCTGTGATTGGTTGCTAGGGACTGCATTTGCTTTTTAACACAGTTTCATAAAGCTGCCCTTCTTCCTTTCCCCTAGCAACCAATCAGATCACAGCTAGCATTTACTATTGTGCCCTTTTAAAATGGAAGCTGTGCTCTGATTGGTTGCCTGGGGTGACAAAGACAGTTTTTTCATATAGACAAATTTCTGAAATATCAGTTTTAATTCCTCCTCCATTTTTTAGATCTCTGCTTGCTGTCAGTGACAACGGGCATTCTTGTTTAAATCAACTCCCAATGTGTATAAAGAAATAAGATTTTTTTTCATGACTATAGTTATGCAAATGGACGAGCCCTTTAATTGGAAGTTCCTGATCTTGTCAGTAAGGGAAGTACAGGAAACTTTCACAGTGATTTGTATTTTCTGTGACTCAGCAGGAAATGAGCGGATAGAATTAGGAAGTCGTGAACAGAATTCTGAAAATGTGCGAGTCATCGAGCCCTCAGTACATTACGACATCGCTTTTACACACACTAGACGGGATTTCTATAATCCGGCATCCAGTAGTCCAGAAATGCCTATAGTCCTGCACAGATTATCCGCTATGAAACCCTCTTAACTTTATATTTTTTTAATATACTTTGTCTACCTCTGCTTGCTGTAAGCGAATTAAAAACCCAACCTTAGATTTTATCCACACTATAGCTATTCTTCCGCGGTGTGACGTGTTGGGTCATGTCAGGGTGTCAGCTTCTTCGTATCCTTATTGACAGCAAGCAGAGATCTTGAAAAAGATGAAGAATCAAACATATCATAATGCAATGATTTCACCATGTTTACACTAGACTGGCCCTTTAAGAGCACACATGATGGCGGCCTTAATGATATGATGATGCGTTCCTTATGTTATAACTTATATCTTCATAGGGAAGGAGTGAAACGTCTCATTGTTCGTCGACCGCAGCTCCACTTGGCTTAGAAGAAAGATGGTTGGACTCAAGCCCTCGGAGGTTCCCCCCACGCTGATGGTGAAATTTGTGGGTGCTGGGGTGGCAGCCTGTATCGCGGATTTGGTCACTTTCCCCTTAGACACGGCAAAAGTCCGGCTGCAGGTATATAGGATTATTATACGGAGGTGGGGTGACCAGATTGGGGGGGCGGTGAATATATACGTGAAGGTCTCCCCACTTTGTCCTATCTGCAGATCCAAGGGGAGGGTCTGGCCGAGACTGGAGTCCGCATCGTCCAGTACAAGGGTGTGATGGGGACTATTACCACCATGGTGAGGATGGAGGGGGCGGCTAGTCTCTACAACGGGCTGGTGGCCGGGCTGCAGCGACAGATGACCTTCGCCTCCATCCGGATTGGGATGTACGACTCCGTGAAACAGTTTTACTGCCGGCAGACCGAAAGTGAGCAAAAGGTTCTAAATGTGTTGGGATTTTATTTTATTTTTTTTTGAGTTTTTTTGTGGGTAGTGTCACAGTGTCACGTGGTAACTGTCAGCATAAAAACGTCTATTCTGTCGCTTCTGAGATCTCCATGTGGGCTCATCGGTTATCAATTAAATATCCATTTAGAGGGAATAAGCCAGTGACCACGACCGTACCCCATAATAGTGACATCACACTACACCCATAATAGTGACATCACACTACATCCATAATAGTGACATCACACTACACCCATAATAGTGACATCACACTACACCCATAATAGTGACATCACACTACACCCATAATAGTGACATCACACTACATCCATAATAGTGACATCACACTACACCAATAATAGTGACATCACACTACACCCATAATAGTGACATCACACTACACCCATAATAGTGACATCACACTACACCCATAATAGTGACATCACACTACACCCATAATAGTGACATCACACTACACCAATAATAGTGACATCACACTACACCCATAATAGTGACATCACACTACACCCATAATAGTGACATCACACTACACCCATAATAGTGACATCACACTACATCCATAATAGTGACATCACACTACACCAATAATAGTGACTTCACACTACACCCATAATAGTGACATCACACTACACCCATAATAGTGACATCACACTACACCCATAATAGTGACATCACACTACACCCATAATAGTGACATCACACTACACCAATAATAGTGACATCACACTACACCCATAATAGTGACATCACACTACACCCATAATAGTGACATCACACTACACCCATAATAGTGACATCACACTACACCCATAATAGTGACATCACACTACACCAATAATAGTGACATCACACTACATCCATAATAGTGACATCACACTACACCAATAATAGTGACATCACACTACACCAATAATAGTGACATCACACTACACCCATAATAGTGACATCACACTACACCAATAATAGTGACATCACACTACATCCATAATAGTGACATCACACTACACCCATAATAGTGACATCACACTACACCCATAATAGTGACATCGCACTACACCCATAATAGTGACATCACACTACACCCAAAATAGTGACATCACAGTGCACCTATAATAGTGACATCACACTACACCCATAATAGTGACATCACACTACACCTATAATAGTGACATCACACTACACCCATAGCAGTGACATCAGAGTGCCCTCATAATAATGACATCACAGTGCACCCACAATAGTGACATCACAGTGCACCTATAATAGTGACATCACAGTGCACCTATAATAGTGACATCACAGTGCACCTATAATAGTGACATCACAGTGCACCTATAATAGTGACATCACAGTGCACCTATAATAGTGACATCACAGTGCACCTATAATAGTGGCATCACAGTAGAACTATAATAGTGACATCACAGTTCACCTATAATAGTGACATCACAGTGCACCTATAATAGTGACATCACAGTGCACCTATAATAGTGACATCACAGTGCACCTATAATAGTGACATCACAGTGCACCTATAATAGTGACATCACAGTACACCTATAATAGTGACATCACAGTGCACCTATAATAGTGACATCACAGTGCACCTATAATAGTGACATCACAGTAGACCTATAATAGTGACATCACAGTGCACCTATAATAGTGACATCACAGTGCACCTATAATAGTGACATCACAGTGCACCTATAATAGTGACATCACAGTGCACCTATAATAGTAACATCACAGTGCACCTATAATAGTGACATCACAGTGCACCTATAATAGTGACATCACAGTGCACCTATAATAGTGACATCACAGTGCACCTATAATAGTGACATCACAGTGCACCTATAATAGTGGTATCACAGTAGAACTATAATAGTGACATCACAGTACACCTATAATAGTGACATCACAGTGCACCTATAATAGTGACATCACAGTGCACCTATAATAGTAACATCACAGTGCACCTATAATAGTGACATCACAGTACACCTACAATAGTGACATCACAGTGCACCTATAATAGTGACATCACAGTACACCTATAATAGTGACATCACAGTACACCTATAATAGTGACATCACAGTGCACCTACAATAGTGACATCACAGTAGACCTATAATTGTGGCATCACAGTGAACCTACAATAGTGACATCACAGTAGAACTATAATAGTGACATCACAGTAGAACTATAATAGTGACATCACAGTAGAACTATAATAGTGACATCACAGTACACCTATAATAGTGACATCACAGTAGAACTATAATAGTGACATCACAGTAGAACTATAATAGTGACATCACAGTGCACCTATAATAGTGACATCACAGTAGAACTATAATAGTGACATCACAGTGCACCTATAATAGTGACATCACAGTGCACCTATAATAGTGACATCACAGTAGACCTATAATTGTGGCATCACAGTGGACCTATAATAGTGACATCACAGTACACCTATAATAGTGACATCACAGTGCACCTATAATAGTGACATCACAGTACACCTATAATAGTGACATCACAGTGCACCTATAATAGTGTCATAGGCCTGGCTGCTGTTCTATTTGATATATCTTTCTTCTTTCTCTTCTTCCAGATTCGGGGGTGACGTGCCGACTCCTCGCTGGATCTACAACCGGGGCCCTGGCCGTCGCCTGCGCTCAGCCAACAGATGTGGTAAAAGTGAGGTTCCAGGCTGACGTCAGAGTCATAGATGGAAACAGAAGGTATAATGGGACGGTGGACGCCTATAGGACCATCGCCAGGGAGGAAGGAGTCCGAGGACTGTGGAAAGGTGGGAGACCCGAGGACCAAATCCACATAGATTCATATAAGTCAGGAATATCTACAGAAACAATGTCCACGACGTTTCCCCTTCCTTACTGAGCGTTCTCCATTTTCACACACATCGAGCCAACAGGGGGCGCTAAGTCATTATAACACACAAACAGGAAATATTTTTATTATATAGATCTGTACAGACTATAATGGGTTAATAATTTCCTTTTTCTCCACACAGGTACTGTACCCAACATTACCCGCAACGCCATCGTAAACTGCGCAGAACTAGTGACCTACGACCTGATCAAAGAGGCCATCCTTAACCGCCAGCTGATGACAGGTGAGGATTACTGTGTGCGAACATTGGAGCCTCCGATATCTGCTATCCCCGCAGTACAGGACATTCCAATACCTGCAGTGCCAGTACATTATACCGCTATATAGTGATAACAGACAGCCGATTACTTATCTGTACACCGTCATCAAGATAATGGAGAGGACGATATGTCCACCGCGAAATATTACACCTGACGGATAACAACTCCCAAGTACCTTCAACAGCACAACAGATACAGAAAAACACAATAATGTTCTTATAGTAGTTATAGTCTTGTACATAGGAGCAGTATTATAGTCGTTATATTCTTGTACATAGGAGCAGTATTATAGTAGTTATAGTCTTGTACATAGGAGCAGTATTATAGTAGTTATATTCTTGTACATAGGAGCAGTATTATAGTAGTTATATTCTTGTACATAGGAGGAAGTATTATAGTAGTTATAGTCTTGTACATAGGAGGCAGTATTATAGTAGTTATATTCTTGTACATAGGAGCAGTATTATAGTCGTTATATTCTTGTACATAGGAGCAGTATTATAGTAGTTATAGTCTTGTACATAGGAGCAGTATTATAGTAGTTATATTCTTGTACATAGGAGGAAGTATTATAGTAGTTATAGTCTTGTACATAGGAGGCAGTATTATAGTAGTTATATTCTTGTACATAGGAGCAGTATTATAGTAGTAATATTCTTGTACATAGGAGGCAGTATTATAGTAGTTATATTCTTGTACATAGGAGCAGTATTATAGTAGTTATATTCTTGTACATAGGAGGCAGTATTATAGTAGTTATATTCTTGTACATAGGGGGCAGTATTATAGTAGTTATATTCTTGTACATAGGAGCAGTATAACTTAGTAGGTTATATTCTTGTACATAGGGGCAGTATTATAGTAGTTATATTCTTGTACATAGGAGCAGTATTATAGTAGTTAATATTCTTGTACATAGGAGCAGTATTATAGTAGTTATATTCTTGTACATAGAAGGCAGTATTATAGTAGTTATATTCTTGTACATAGGAGCAGTATTATAGTAGTATATTCTTGTACATAGGAGCAGTATTATATAGTTTATATTCTTGTACAATGCGCAGTATTATAGTAGTTATATTCTTGTACATAGGAGCAGTATTAGAGTAGTTATATTCTTGTACATAGGAGGCAGTATTATAGTAGTTATATTCTTGTACATAGGGGCAGTATTATAGTAGTTATATTCTTGTACATAGGAGCAGTATTATAGTAGTTATATTCTTGTACATAGGAGCAGTATTATAGTAGTTATATTCTTGTACATAGGAGGCAGTATTATAGTAGTTATATTCTTGTACATAGGGAGCAGTATTATAGTAGTATATTCTTGTACATAGGAGCAGTATTATAGTAGTTATATTCTTGTACATAGGAGGCAGTATTATAGTAGTTATATTCTTGTACATAGGAGCAGTATTATAGTAGTTATATTCTTGTACATAGGAGCAGTATTATAGTAGTTATATTCTTGTACATAGGAGGCAGTATTATAGTAGTTATATTCTTGTACATAGGAGCAGTATTATAGTAGTTATATTCTTGTACATAGGAGGCAGTATTATAGTAGTTATATTCTTGTACATAGGAGGCAGTATTATAGTAGTTATATTCTTGTACATAGGAGCAGTATTATAGTAGTTATATTCTTGTACATAGGAGCAGTATTATAGTAGTTATATTCTTGTACATAGGAGCAGTATTATAGTAGTTATATTCTTGTACATAGGAGGCAGTATTATAGTAGTTATATTCTTGTACATAGGAGGCAGTATTATAGTAGTTATATTCTTGTACATAGGAGGCAGTATTATAGTAGTTATATGTCTTGTACATAGGAGCAGTATTATAGTAGTTATATTCTTGTACATAGGAGCAGTATTATAGTAGTTATATCTTGTACATAGGAGCAGTATTATAGTAGTTATATTCTGTACATAGGAGGCAGTATTATAGTAGTTCTATTCTTGTACATAGGAGCAGTATTATAGTAGTTATATTCTTGTACATAGGAGGCAGTATTATAGTAGTATATTCTTGTACATAGGAGGCAGTATTATAGTAGTTATATTCTTGTACATAGGAGGCAGTATTATAGTAGTATATTCTTGTACATAGGAGCAGTATTATAGTAGTATATTCTTGTACATAGGAGCAGTATTATAGTAGTTATATTCTTGTACATAGGAGGCAGTATTATAGTAGTTATATTCTTGTACATAGGAGCAGTATTATAGTAGTTATATCTCTTGTACATAGGAGGCAGTATTATAGTAGTTATATTCTTGTACATAGGAGGCAGTATTATAGTAGTTATATTCTTGTACATAGGAGGCAGTATTATAGTAGTTATATTCTTGTACATAGGAGCAGTATTATAGTAGTTATATTCTTGTACATAGGAGGCAGTATTATAGTAGTTATATTCTTGTACATAGGAGCAGTATTATAGTAGTTATATTTCTTGTACATAGGAGCAGTATTATAGTAGTTATATCTTGTACATAGGACACTAGTATTCTTGTACATAGGAGCAGTATTATAGTAGTTATATTCTTGTACATAGGAGCAGTATATAGTATATATTCTTTGTACATAGGAGCAGTATTATAGTAGTTATATTCTTGTACATAGGAGGCAGTATTATAGTAGTTATATTCTTGTACATAGGAGCAGTATTATAGTAGTTATATCTTGTACATAGGAGGCAGTATTATAGTAGTTATATTCTTGTACATAGGAGCAGATTATAGTAGTATATTTCTTGTACATAGGAGGCAGTATTATAGTAGTTATATTCTTGTACATAGGAGCAGTATTATAGTAGTTATATTCTTGTACATAGGAGCAGTATTATAGTAGTTATATTCTTGTACATAGGAGCAGTATTATAGTAGTTATATTCTTGTACATAGGAGCAGTATTATAGTAGTTATATTCTTGTACATAGGAGGCAGTATTATAGTAGTTATATCCTTGTACATAGGAGCAGTATTATAGTAGTTATAGTCTTGTACATAGGAGCAGTATTATAGTAGTTATATTCTTGTACATAGGAGCAGTATTATAGTAGTTATATTCTTGTACATAGGAGCAGTATTATAGTAGTTATATTCTTGTACATAGGAGGCAGTATTATAGTAGTTATATCCTTGTACATAGGAGCAGTATTATAGTAGTTATATTCTTGTACATAGGAGCAGTATTATAGCAGTTATATATAAGTGTGAAAGTAGCCTAATTAGTTTGCAGTCATCAGTGACTTTAAGGGCTTATGCCCATGAACATAAGGGCTCCGGGCACGTGTTGTGGACCACAAATAGCGGTCTGCGATACATGGGCACTGGCTGTGTGCACTCCATGCCGCAAATACGGACCCATTGACTTGAATGGGTCTGCGATCTGCAAGATCTAGCAAAAGATAGAAGATATCTCTTGTGGTGCGGAGGCACAGACCCAAAAGCCCATGCAAGCGCTTCGTAGTGTTTCCGTGGACTTTCGGGTCCATGCTTTTGCCGTATCTTGCAGATCACAGACCCATTCAAGTCAACGGGTCTGCCATTTGCAGCACAGAGTGCACACGGCCAGTGTCCATGCATTGCGGACCGCACGGGCACAAAGCCCTAATAATGGGTGCACAGGATGATATTAGATTATTTTCAATCCCCTGTATTGTGATGAATCGTTTCCAGATAACCTTCCGTGTCATTTCGTGGCTGCATTTGGTGCTGGTTTCTGTACGACAATCGTGGCCTCTCCGGTGGATGTAGTGAAGACCCGATACATGAACTCTGCAGCTGGTCAATACAAGAATGCATTGAACTGCGCCTTCACCATGCTGGTTAACGAGGGCAGACTGGCATTTTACAAGGGGTAAGCTAATAACGGATTGGTACAAAATAAACCACAAAGGGCACATTGCAGAAATCTGCAATGCCTTTAGACGGCGACCATGAAAAAGGGAGACCTCACCACTGCTTTGGCTTTCACCTATTACAACTGTCTCTTCTTCAACACCGCACCCTCATGCAAACTTAACACAAGCTGCAAGCTTACATGCTGCACACCTTCTGTACTTCTTCAAGCAGTACTGTATAGGGTTGTATAGTCTGGATACAACTGTGACAAACCCTCAGCTGTGAGAAGTATTAGGTCAGGACGGATTTTTTTGTTTTTTTGGTGTAAACGAGAATGCTTACATTCACTGACAGCAAGCAGCAATATTGAAATGGACGGTAAATTGAAATAGGAATAGACGAGACTTCACGTGACACGTTCGAGGTGCATTCTTTAATAATTTTTGGGTTCCTTTCCACAGGTTTGTCCCGGCGTTCCTCAGACTCGGCTCCTGGAATATCGTCATGTTCGTCAGCTACGAGCAGCTGAAGAGAGCTATGATGATGGTCAATGGCTCCTGGGAAGACCCCCACTAAAGAGCGGTGACATTTAGGGGTCAAAATACTTCCCGGTGACCAGGTTAAGCCACTTGCCTCTTGTTGAGGGAGTCAAAGGTCATGCCTTCTGGATGCCAACCTACCCTTGCCTATAGACACGCGGCAGCCATGTAGCGGGGGGAGACGGCGTGAGCCGGCTGTGTGATAACGGAACCTGGAGGATTACATGGAGGCGGATTGTATCTCATAGTGTTGCCGTGCCAATATCTGACTGTAAATTGCTTCGTTAGCACTTAATTTGAACTTTAAAGGTGCCACGCCTTGTGCCATCTGGGTATAAAACAGGGTAAGGTCCAAGAGGACAGAGAGCAGATCAGGACTGTGAAATCTACAGTACATATCTGTACGTTTAGTGAAAAACATTTCCCTGTGCCAGGAGGCTGGCCATAAATGATGAATGGCGCACCGCAGAACTGATGGCGCCCAGCGGGAGGGTGGCACTGCTGCCCCTAAGGTCCATTGCAATCATAAGTCCCCACCACTAGAGGACCAGCAGTAGGCCCCTATCAGAACCACTGACTACTGGCACTGTGCCCGCTGTGCCCCCATCACTGTACTCTGGAGAATTTTAGGGAACAAGATGGATGAACCAACTGGTCACAATGGTAAAAATCTAATCGCTGGATGACTGTGTCTTAAAGGGGTATTACACCAACTGGTGAAATCCTTCACAACGACCAATACCAGGAGACCCGATGAGGACGCCTGACGTTCAGGATCCATTCCATGTTACCGCACCATACATGTGTCATGTTTACTGCAATGTGAAGCATTAAAGTTTACAGATAAAGATCATGCAGCCTACTGAACTCTATATTATTGGTGTATCTAAGCCTATCATGTGTGATTGTGTCTGCTGAGCTGTGTATCTAATCCTATCCTGTGTGATACTGTCTGCTGAGCCGTGTATCTAATCCTATCATGTGATACTGTCTGCTGAGCTGTGTATCTAATCCTATCCTGTGTGATACTGTCTGCTGAGCTGTGTATCTAATCCTATCCTGTGTGATACTGTCTGCTGAGCTGTGTATCTAATCCTATCCTGTGTGATACTGTCTGCTGAGCCGTGTATCTAATCCTATCCTGTGTGATACTGCCTGCTGAGCTGTGTATCTAATCCTATCCTGTGTGATACTGTCTGCTGAGCTGTGTATCTAATCCTATCCTGTGTGATACTGTCTGCTGAGCTGTGTATCTAATCCTATCCTGTGTGATACTGTCTGCTGAGCTGTGTATCTAATCCTATCCTGTGTGATATTGTCTGCTGAGCTGTGTATCTAATCCTATCCTGTGTGATACTGTCTGCTGAGCTGTGTATCTAATCCTATCATGTGTGATACTGTCTGCTGAGCTGTGTATCTAATCCCATCATGTGTGATACTGTCTGCTGAGCCGTGCATCTAATCCTATCCTGTGTGATACTGTCTGCTGAGCTGTGTATCTAATCCTATCCTGTGTGATACCGCCTGCTGAGCTGTGTATCTAATCCTCTCCTGTGTGATACTGTCTGCTAAGCTGTGTATCTAATCCTATCCTGTGTGATACTGTCTGCTAAGCTGTGTATCTAATCCCATCATGTGTGATACTGTCTGCTGAGCTGTGTATCTAATCCTCTCCTGTGTGATACTGTCTGCTAAGCTGTGTATCTAATCCTATCCTGTGTGATACTGACTGCTGAGCTGTGTATCTAATCCTATCCTGTGTGATACTGCCTGCTGAGCTGTGTATCTAATCCTATCCTGTGTGATACTTTCTGCTGAGCTGTGTATCTAATCCTGTCCTGTGTGATACTGCCTGCTGAGCTGTGTATCTAATCCTATCCTGTGTGATACTGTCTGCTGAGCTGTGTATCTACAGGGAGTGCAGAATTATTAGGCAAGTTGTATTTTTGAGGATTCATTTTATTATTGAACAACAACCATGTTCTCAATGAACCCAAAAAACTCATTAATATCAAAGCTGAATATTTTTGGAAGTAGTTTTTAGTTTGTTTTTAGTTTGAGCTATTTTAGGGGGATATCTGTGTGTGCAGGTGACTATTAATGTGCATAATTATTAGGCAACTTAACAAAAAACAAATATATACCCATTTCAATTATTTATTTTTACCAGTGAAACCAATATAACATCTCAACATTCACAAATATACATTTCTGACATTCAAAAACAAAACAAAAACAAATCAGTGACCAATATAGCCACCTTTCTTTGCAAGGACACTCAAAAGCCTGCCATCCATGGATTCTGTCAGTGTTTTGATCTGTTCACCATCAACATTGCGTGCAGCAGCAACCACAGCCTCCCAGACACTGTTCAGAGAGGTGTACTGTTTTCCCTCCTTGTAAATCTCACATTTGATGATGGACCACAGGTTCTCAATGGGGTTCAGATCAGGTGAACAAGGAGGCCATGTCATTAGATTTTCTTCTTTTATACCCTTTCTTGCCAGCCACGCTGTGGAGTACTTGGACGCGTGTGATGGAGCATTGTCCTGCATGAAAATCATGTTTTTCTTGAAGGATGCAGACTTCTTCCTGTACCACTGCTTGAAGAAGGTGTCTTCCAGAAACTGGCAGTAGGACTGGGAGTTGAGCTTGACTCCATCCTCAACCCGAAAAGGCCCCACAAGCTCATCTTTGATGATACCAGCCCAAACCAGTACTCCACCTCCACCTTGCTGGCGTCTGAGTCGGACTGGAGCTCTCTGCCCTTTACCAATCCAGCCACGGGCCCATCCATCTGGCCCATCAAGACTCACTCTCATTTCATCAGTCCATAAAACCTTAGAAAAATCAGTCTTGAGATATTTCTTGGCCCAGTCTTGACGTTTCAGCTTGTGTGTCTTGTTCAGTGGTGGTCGTCTTTCAGCCTTTCTTACCTTGGCCATGTCTCTGAGTATTGCACACCTTGTGCTTTTGGGCACTCCAGTGATGTTGCAGCTCTGAAATATGGCCAAACTGGTGGCAAGTGGCATCTTGGCAGCTGCACGCTTGACTTTTCTCAGTTCATGGGCAGTTATTTTGCGCCTTGGTTTTTCCACACGCTTCTTGCGACCCTGTTGACTATTTTGAATGAAACGCTTGATTGTTCGATGATCACGCTTCAGAAGCTTTGCAATTTTAAGAGTGCTGCATCCCTCTGCAAGATATCTCACTATTTTTGACTTTTCTGAGCCTGTCAAGTCCTTCTTTTGACCCATTTTGCCAAAGGAAAGGAAGTTGCCTAATAATTATGCACACCTGATATAGGGTGTTGATGTCATTAGACCACACCCCTTCTCATTACAGAGATGCACATCACCTAATATGCTTAATTGGTAGTAGGCTTTCGAGCCTATACAGCTTGGAGTAAGACAACATGCATAAAGAGGATGATGTGGTCAAAATACTCATTTGCCTAATAATTCTGCACGTAGTGTAATCCTATCCTGTGTGATACTGTCTGCTGAGCTGTGTATCTAATCCTCTCCTGTGTGATACTGTCTGCTGAGCTGTGTATCTAATCCTATCCTGTGTGATACTGTCTGCTGAGCCGTGTATCTAATCCTATCCTGTGTGATACCGTCTGCTGAGCCGTGTATCTAATCCTATCCTGTGTGATACTGTCTGCTGAGCTGTGTATCTAATCCTATCCTGTGTGATACTGTCTGCTGAGCTGTGTATCTAATCCTATCCTGTGTGATACTGTCTGCTGAGCTGTGTATCTAATCCTATCCTGTGTGATACTGTCTGCTGAGCTGTGTATCTAATCCTATCCTGTGTGATACTGTCTGCTGAGCTGTGTATCTAATCCTGTCCTGTGTGATACTGTCTGCTGAGCCGTGTATCTAATCCTATCCTGTGTGATACTGTCTGCTGAGCTGTTTATCTAATCCTATCCTGTGTGATACTGTCTGCTGACCTGTGTATCTAATCCTATCCTGTGTGATACTGACTGCTGAGCCGTGTATCTAATCCTATCCTGTGTGATACTGTCTGCTGAGCTGTGTATCTAATCCTATCCTGTGTGATACCGTCTGCTGAGCTGTGTATCTAATCCTATCCTGTGTGATACTGACTGCTGAGCTGTGTATCTAATCCTCTCCTGTGTGATACTGTCTGCTGAGCCGTGTATCTAATCCTATCCTGTGTGATACTGTCTGCTGAGCTGTGTATCTAATCCTATCCTGCGTGATACTGTCTGCTGAGCTGTGTATCTAATCCTATCCTGTGTGATACTGTCTGCTGAGCCGTGTATCTAATCCTATCCTGTGTGATACTGTCTGCTGAGCCGTGCATCTAATCCTATCCTGTGTGATGCTGTCTGCTGAGCTGTGTATCTAATCCTATCCTGTGTGATACAGTCCCCAGTATGAATGAATGTCCTCGGACGGGTCACATGTGGGTTCTGATAGGACAAGGTCTGAGTGTTCGCCGTCACTGTGGGTACAGCGTAGACGCGGAGGACGCAGTTCCTGGAATCCTGGCCGGGTCTCCATGTCCCGTACGATGCCGGTGATGGGACTGGGGACATCTGTTTCCTTGGTCAGTGGAAAATAAAATATAGCGATGGCACAAATACCATGTATGACTTAAAGGGCAACTCCGCCTCTTATACCCCTCTGCCTGGATGCAGCCACCATTAATATAGATATATGGCATAAAGGTGATCCTGGGTGTGAGCGGGATCTCCTCCTCCTCACTGCCAGTAAAAGGAGGTGACAACCATTCTGCCCGCCCTATAGGGATGCTTGGAGTAGTAGTCACGTTGTCTCTTTCCCACGTCCCCTCTCTAGTGCACATTCAAAGATATTTCCAGCTTTAAGGGGAACCCCGTCCTATTTCAGTCATTTCTGTTTTGATTCGTTCATTTTTGACACTGACAAAAAAGGTTGTCACACCCCGCCCTCTTCACACCTGACCGGGCTATGACGGGAGACCGTCCCATGTTTAGAAGCCCTTTAATGGTCCCCTGGGTCCCTAGGCATAGCAGCGTATAATGCCCCCCTCTGTAGTCCCAATTGTCCCCTTCTTCCTTGGTGCCCCCTGTAGATAATGCCCCCCTCTGTAGTGCCAGGTATAATATAATATCACAATACAGCATAATATACCGCCATATAGCATCATATAATGACCCTCTTATACCGATGTCCTCTGTCCCCGACTCCTTCCACTCAGGCTTATAATAGTGTTATTTACACAGAACACGACTGGATGGATCCGGCTTGTGACACCGGACACCGTGCACCGCGCTGGTGCAAATATCCGCCACCTGCGTCTCCTGCGCGGTCACATGATTAATTATAGCTACATGAGCTTCAGACAAGGCTGAAAACATCCCTAATCACACGTCCTAAATATACCGCACCCCCTAATTACACGCCCTAAATATACCGCACCCCCCTAATCACACGCTCTAAATATACCGCATACCCCTAATCACACTCCCTAAATATACCGCACCCCCCTAATCACACGCCCTAAATATACCGCACCCCCCTAATCACACGCTCTAAATATACCGCATACCCCTAATCACACTCCCTAAATATACCGCATCCCCCTAATCACACGCCCCCTAAATATACCGCACCCCCCTAATCATATGCCCTAAATATACCGCACCCCCCTAATCACACGCCCTAATATACCGCACCCCCCTAGTCACACGCTCTAAATATACCGCATCCCCCTAATCACATGCCCTAAATATACCGCACCCCCCTAATCACACGCCCTAAATATACCGCACCCCCCTAATCACACGCCCTAAATATACCGCACCCCCCTAGTCACACGCTCTAAATATACCGCACCCCCCTAGTCACACGCTCTAAATATACCGCATCCCCCTAATCACACTCCCTAAATATACTGCACCCCCCTAATCACACGCCCTAAATATACCGCACCCCCCTAATCAAACGCCCTAAATATACCGCACCCCCCTAATCATACGCCCTAAATATACTGCACCCCCCTAATCACATGCCCTAATATACTGCACCCCCCAATCACATGTCCTAAATATACCACACCCCCCCTAATCACACGCCCTAAATATACCGCACCCCCCTAATCACACTCCCTAAATATACAGCACCCCCCTAATCACACACCCTACATATACTGCACCCCCCTAATCACACTCCCTAAATATACCGCACCCCCCTAATCATACGCCCTAAATATACTGCACCCCCCTAATCACACGCCCTAAATATACTGCACCCCCCTAATCACATGCCCTAAATATACAGCACCCCTCAATCACATGTCCTAAATATACCGCACCCCCCTAATCAAACGCCCCTAAATATACCGCACCCCCCTAATTACACGCCCTAAATATACCGCACCCCCCTAATCACACACCCTACATATACTGCACCCCCTAATCACACGCCCTAAATATACTGCACCCCCCAATCACATGTCCTAAATATACCGCACCCCCTAATCACACGCCCTAAATGTACAGCACCCCCTTAATCACACACCCTACATATACCGCACCCCCCTAATCACACTCCCTAAATATACAGCACCCAAATATAGTGCCAAAATAATACTGCCATACTGTACGTGGCGTGCAGACGGGCCTCGTCCACATTATGGTGCACTATAAACCCGCACTGGAGATTTATATTCTTGCTATTTGTGTATTGTTTATCGCATACATCAGACTATACCGCCCCAGATTTCTTCTACATTTCAGTATCGTATTGCTGGAGCATGCTGGGAATGTAGTCTCTTCCTGAAGACACCACCATATGGCGGCATACCTAGCTCATGTACATAATAAGGCTTTAATTATGGAGACATTTCTCCTGGGTCATGTGACTCTCTAGTAATACCTAACAGCCATCCCTTCTATTAATGAGACCGCCATATCGAACACCAGCACTCTGCCCCATGGGGCCTCATGTAAAAGAAAATCCAATACAAGTGCAGACAAGAAATTGAGGAGTTGCCCATAGCAACCAATCTAGCATGAAGTGATTTGATTGGTTGCTATGAACCACATGTAGGAAAAGAAGGCTGTGATCTGATTGGTTGTTATGGGCCAGGTTAGAAAATGAAAGCAGCGATCTGATTGGTTGCTATGGGCCCCTTCCCCCCTTTTTGTCTGTCACTGTTCACATTCCCGCTGTTGTTCCCTTTGTTGTATCTTCTTCAGTCATTATAAGACGTCCTAAAGCTGTGAGCCCCTTATTTACAGTAAACTGCGCCCCACCCAGACCCCCTGACTGAGCTGTATGTCACATAAGAGAGGGGAGGAGATCCCTGCAGAGATGTAATTGTGACCGCAACCACCCGACCGTACCGCCATTAATCACTGAGGCTAAAGTATCCGGTACCGGATCCGGCCTAGCGGCGTCCTGCCGTTCACTGCCAGACAACATTGACTAGAATGGGATCCAGGACGGTTTCTGGCATAAGTGCGGGGTTTCAGCTGGGCCAGGGATCAGCTGTTGTGAAACTACAACTCCCAGCATGCACAATTGCTTGCTTGTTCTCAGATCTCCCACTGAAGTGTATAGAGCATGCTGGGAGTTTTAGTTTCACAACAGCTGGAGGTTGCTGATCCCTGGTCTAGACAAAAACTGCCGCACGCACACAACGCTCCTGTCAGAAACCGGCCATATGCCTGCCGGATCTCATAGTCAATGGGCTCTGGCGGTGCACAGCCCTCTCCGGCAGAATGTTCCTCGGGACAGCGGCACCGCGTGTGTGAAAGTGGCCTTACTGATAGAGATAGATAGAGAGATAGATAGATAGATAGATAGATAGATAGATAGATAGATAATAGATAGATAGATAGAGGGATAGATAATAGATAGATAATATATAGATAGATAATAGATAGATAGATAGATAGATATGGGATAGATAGAGAGATAGATAGATAGATAGATAATAGATAGATAGATAGATAATAGATAGATAGATAATAGATAGATAGATAGATGATAGATAGATAGATAGATAGATAGATAGATAGATAGATAGATAATAGATAGATAGGTAATAGATAGATAGATAATAGATAGATAGATAGATAGATAGATAGATAATAGATAGATAGGTAATAGATAGATAGATAATAGATAGATAGATAGATAGATAGATAGATAGATAGATAGATAGATAGATAATAGATAGATAGATAGATAATAGATAGATAGATAATAGATAGATAGATAATAGATAGATAGATAGATAGATAATAGATAGATAGGTGATAGATAGAGATATAGATAGATAGATAGATGATAGATAGATAGATAGATAGATAGATAGATAGATAGATATTAGATAGATATGAGATAGATAGATAGATAGATAGATAGATGATAGATAGATAGATAGATATTAGATAGATATGAGATAGATAGATGATAGATAGATAGATAGATAGATAGATAGATAGATAGATAGATAGATAGATATTAGATAGATATGAGATAGATAGATAGATAGATGATAGATAGATGATAGATAGATAGATAGATAGATAGATTAGATAGATATTAGATAGATAATAGATAGATAGGTGATAGATATGAGATAGATAGATAGATAGATAGATAGATAGATAGGAGATAGATATGAGATAGATAGATAATAGATAGATAGATAATAGAGAGATAGATAGAGGGATAGATAGATAGATAGATAGATAGATAGATAGAAGATAGATGATAGATAGATAGATAGATAGATAGATAGATAGATAGATAGAAGATAGATGATAGATAGATAGATAGATAGATAGATAGATAGATAGATAGAAGATAGATGATAGATAGATAGATAGATAGATAGATAGATAGATAGATATAAGATAGGGCCGGGGCTATCCATAGTAGTCAGTATATTGGGCAGACTAGATGGGCCAAGTGGTTCTTATCTGCCGACACATTCTATGCTTCTATGTTTCTAAATGAGATAGATATAAGAGATATTAGATAGAAATAAATAGATAGAATAAAAAAAAGGAGCAGCGCCTCCAGAGATAATCGCAGGCACACGTTACCATAGCAACTATGTAGAAAAACAAATAAGTAGCCGCACACACTAAATGCTCTAGGACTGGGTGAACAGGGTCAATTACCCGACGCCCATACTTACTATTAGGCCTTATTCGCACAGTCAGTGTTTCGTCAGTGATTTTCATCAGTGATTTTGAGCCAAAACCAAGTGCGGGTTCAAAACACAGAACAGGTGCAGATCTTTCCCTTCCACCTTATGTCTGTGTAGGATCCACTCCTGGTTTTTGCTCACAATCACTGATGGAAATCACTGACCAAACACTGACGTGTGAATGAGGCCTTAAGCGGAGTAGAAGGTCTTAGCGCATATAATGCGGGCCCATCTGCCAGACGTCACGGTGGCTTCTCATCAGATGGGACCTGCTCTAACACGCAGTGTCCACCTGTTTACTTAGTGGTGTGCTGCTACGTTTTTGTTTTTCTCCATAGATAGATGCGGTCTGGTCACTGTGGGGTTAATGTTACACTCCCTTCAGTTCTCAGTAATTATAAACCTTCCAGGACTCCAGGAAAACAGGACTTGGTTCCTGCGCTGCTATTGGCTGGTCGGGTGGGGGGTGCTGTCCTGCTCCTCCAATAGGAGAGAAGCTGGGAAACCGTCAGACTCTGTAGATTGGAGATCACAGTACTGGCCACATTGCAGCCATGTGGATTAACCTACCTCACTGCCATGATCCGTGTGCCTGAAAGTTTTAGAAGAATGTGGCTGATTATGTAATACTGGGCGGAGTTTATTTACAAGTTTAAAGGGGAACTCCATATTCCCAGGATAAAGGGGCCAGGGCTGTCATAATGCACCCATGCCGCAGCTGCCATTACAGACGTCACGCAGCTTTCCACCAAGACCTCTGAACAGTAAATGTGCCAGTGCACCAATACCGTGCCCCTGTGGCTGCTGTAATAGGGGATAACTTGGTTGTCAACCAGCATTCCCAGAAACATTTTTTTTATGGACATATTATTTTCTGGAGTGGTTGAGCAGCAATGAAGTAAGTAACACACCCATCATCCTCTAAGTAAAGGACACCTGTGGGTAACATGAGCTGGGTGTGATCAGGAAATGACATCATGGGCACGGTTTCCTCTGTCAGACAATTGTCACCCTGAGGCTGGCTATTTGAGGAGGCTTCTGGTTCCTCAATTTATTGTAGCAAATATCACCATATGCTGCAGGACAAAGGACCACTGGACACCAGGGACCCCAAACCACTGGACACCGGTGACACCGGACCACTAGACACCAGTGACCCCAAACCACTGGACACCAGGGACACCGGACCACTAGACACCAGGGACCCCAAACCACTGGACACCATGGACCCCAAACCACTGGACACCGGGGACACCGGACCACTGGACACCGGGGACACCGGACCACTAGACACCAGGGACCCCAAACCACTGGGCACCAGGGACCCCAAACCACTGGACACCGGGGACACCGGATCACTGAACACCAGCAAACCACTGGACACCGGGGACACCAGACCACTGGACACCAGGGACTGAGACACAAATCCATTAGGCACCAGGACTTAAATACGAAGGTCCAAGGATAGGAACACACAACCAGTAGGCATATAGGACTGGAGAACAGAACCACCAGACACCAGGGAACAGGGCACCAAACCACTAGGCACCATGGACAGGAATATCAAACCACTAGGCACCAGGGATAAGACAGGAGGGACCATGGATAGTAACACACAACCAGTAGACACATAAGGAAGAACAGAACCACTGGACAAAGGGGAACAAGGCATCAAAGCAATGGAAACCAGGGAATAGGACACCAAACCACTAAACGCCATGGATAGGTGCACAAAACCACTAGACACCAGGGATGGAGGCACAAATGAATTAGGCACCAGGGATTAGACAAAAGGGACTTTGCAAGGACCCATAAGAAAACAGGGACATGAACATACAACTACTAGACACATAGGACTGGAAACAAGACCACTGGGCACCAGGGAATAGAACAAGAAACCACTACATATCATGGATAAAGGACACCAAAGTTCTAGCAAGGACCCATAAGAAAACAGGGACATGAACATACAACTACTAGACACATAGGACTGGAAACAGGACCACTGGGCAGCAGGGAATAGAACAAGAAACCACTACATATCATGGATAAAGGACACCAAAGTTCTAGACACCAGGGACTGGAGAACAGAACCACTAGACTCCAGAGACTAGGGCACCAATTCAAACGGGTTTGGAAAACAGGGCCATAGTACATCAGGGAATGGGCCACGAAACAACAGGGATTGGGGTACTATAGGTCTATAGCTTTGGAGAAAAGAACCACTGGACACCAAGACATGGGGTGCCCAGCAATCAGATAACTGAGATTGGAGCAGAGAACCTCTAGACGTCATCGAATGGGACACTAAACTACCAGATCCCCAGGGCCTGGGGCACTAAACCAGCAGATACCAAGGACTGGACACTAAACCGCCAGACAGCAGGGACTGGGCACTAAACCCACCAGATACCAGGGACTGGAGCATTAGCCCACGAGACACCAGGGATTGGAGCACATAACCTTCAGACATGAGGGACTTAGCACCAGCACACAAGTACCTAGGGATTGGAACATGCAGCCACTAGACACCAGGGACTGGAGAACAGAACCAAAAGGCACCAAGGAACAGGACACCAAACCACTAACAGCAGGGACACCAGCCCCCCACAGCAAGGGTTGGAGAACAGACTCCAGGGACTGGGGCACCAAACCACTAGACACCAGGATTAGAGCACAGGACCACTGGACACTATGGATTAGGTCACTAAACTACCAGACATGAGGGACTGTGGAGATACGTTTACAGCGATCAGCCATATCAATAATACTGTGCGGGTCCTATGGACTCCACCAGACCTTAAAGGGCCCAGCAGTAACTTTTTCAGCGGTTTGCTCTACAGTACTTCTTCTGGGGGATTGGAGCAGATATCACATCAGTGACTTGGGTGCTCATGATTTCCATTGCTAGTTCACCAGATGTCCCTTCTTGGACCACTTTTGGTAGGTACTAACCACTACATATCAGGAGCACCCCACAAGACCAAATGTTCTGGAGATGGTTCTTACACAGTCTTCTACACATCACACTTGGGTCCTTCTCAAAGTGGTTCAGCTCCTTACACTTCCCCATGTTTCCTGCTTCCAACTCATCACCTTCAAGGACTGACTGCTCACCGGCTAAAAACTAATATACTGCCATATAGACAGTGTTTTTCACTTCACCTGTCCCTTGTACCTACAGTGCTGTCCATAATTATTCATACCCCTGGCAAATTTTGACTTAAAGTTACTTTTATTAAACCAGCAAGTAATTTTTTGACGGGAAATGACATAGGTTTTTCCCAAAAGATAAGACAATGTACAAGAGGCATTATTGTGGGGAAAAAAACATTTCTCAGCTTTTATTTACATTTGAGCAAAAAGTGTCCAGTCCAAAATTATTCATCCCCTTCTCAATAATCAATAGAAAAGCCTTTATTGGCTATTACAGCGATCAGACGCTTCCTATAATTGCAGACCAGCTTTTTGCAGGTCTCCACAGGTATTTTTGCCCATTCATCTTTAGCAATGAGCTCCAAATCTTTCAGGCTTGGAGGGTCTTCTTGCCATCACCCTGATCTTTAGCTTCCTCCACAGATTCTCAATTGGATCCAAGTCTGGACTCTGGCTGGGCCTTTCCAAAACGTTAATGTTGTCTTCTGACCATTTCTTCACCTCTTTTGCTTTGTGTTTTGGGTCATTGTCATGCAGAAATGTCCACTGGTGCCCAAGGCCAAGTTTCTCTGCAGACTGCCTGATGTTGTCGTTGACAATCCTCATGTATTGCTCTTTTTTTATGGTGCCGTTTACTGTGATCAGGTTCCCTGGTCCATTGGCTGAAAAACACCCCCAAAGCATTAGGTTCCCACCACCATGTTTGACAGTGGGGATGGTGTTCTTTGGGTTGAAGGCTTCTCCTTTTTTACGCCTAATGAAGGAAACATCATTGTGACCAAACAATTCCATTTTTGTTTCATCTGACCATAACACAGAAGACCAGAAGTCTTCTTCTTTGTCCAGATGAGCTTTTGGAAAGGCCAAGCGAGGTTTTGTGTGCCTTACCTGGAGAAGTGGCGTCCTCCTTGGTCTGCAGTGTGCAGTGTCCGTTGGATTGTCTGCCTTGAGACATTGCCACCAGCAGAGCCCATATTCACCAGGATGGCCTTGGTGGTGATCCTTGGATTCTTTTTCACCTCTCTAACTATCCTCCTGGCCAGCACAGGTATCACTTTTGGCTTCCGACCACGTCCTCTGAGATCTTCCACAGTGCGGAACATCTTGTATTTTTTGCTCAAATGTAAACAAAAGCTGAGAAATGTTTTTTCCCCACAATAATGCCTCTTGTACATCGTCTTATTATCTTTTGGGAGACACCTATGTCCTGACCGCCACCTGGTACTGCAGCCGTCAGCTCTGATATTTAGTAACTGCTGGTCATTATTACCCCGTCTGGTCTATATTAGGTTATATCAGGGGTGCACAAGCCATGACCCTTTTACCGGAGCGCCGCACAACGATGGATTAAAGGTCCCCCGGGTGTCTCTAGCAGGAGCAGGTCAGGTCCCCCGGGTGTCTCTAGCAGGAGCAGGTCGGGTCCCCCGGGTGTCTCTAGCAGGAGCAGGTCGGGTCCCCCGGGTGTCTCTAGCAGGAGCAGGTCGGGTCCCCCGGGTGTCTCTAGCAGGAGCAGGTCGGGTCCCCGGTTATCTCTAGCAGGAGCAGGTCGGGTCCCCCGGGTGTCTCTAGCAGGAGCAGGTCGGGTCCCCCAGGTGTCTCTAGCAGGAGCAGGTCGGGTCCCCCGGGTGTCTCTAGCAGGAGCAGGTCGGGTCTCCCGGGTGTCTCTAGCAGGAGCAGGTCGGGTCCCCGGGTATCTCTAGCAGGAGCAGGTCGGGTCCCCGGGTGTCTCTAGCAGGAGCAGGTCAGGTCCCCCGGGTGTCTCTAGCAGGAGCAGGTCGGGTCCCCGGGTATCTCTAGCAGGAGCAGGTCGGGTCCCCCGGGTGTCTCTAGCAGGAGCAGGTCGGGTCCCCCGGGTGTCTCTAGCAGGAGCAGGTCGGGTCCCCCGGGTGTCTCTAGCAGGAGCAGGTCGGGTCCCCCGGGTATCTCTAGCAGGAGCAGGTCGGGTCCCCCGGGTGTCTCTAGCAGGAGCAGGTGGGTGTCTCTAGCAGGAGCAGGTCGGGTCCCCCGGGTGTCTCTAGCAGGAGCAGGTCGGGTCCCCCGGGTGTCGCTAGCAGGAGCAGGTCGGGTCCCCGGGTATCTCTAGCAGGAGCAGGTCGGGTCCCCCGGGTGTCTCTAGCAGGAGCAGGTCGGGTCCACGGGTGTCTCTAGCAGGAGCAGGTCAGGTCCCCCGGGTGTCTCTAGCAGGAGCAGGTCGGGTCCCCGGGTGTCTCTAGCAGGAGCAGGTCGGGTCCCCGGGTATCTCTAGCAGGAGCAGGTCGGGTCCCCGGGTATCTCTAGCAGGAGCAGGTCGGGTCCCCCGGGTGTCTCTAGCAGGAGCAGGTCGGGTCCCCGGGTGTCTCTAGCAGGAGCAGGTCAGGTCCCCCGGGTGTCTCTAGCAGGAGCAGGTCGGGTCCCCGGGTATCTCTAGCAGGAGCAGGTCAGGTCCCCCGGGTGTCTCTAGCAGGAGCAGGTCGGGTCCCCGGGTATCTCTAGCAGGAGCAGGTCGGGTCCCCCAGGTGTCTCTAGCAGGAGCAGGTCGGGTCCCCGGGTATCTCTAGCAGGAGCAGGTCGGGTCCCCCGGGTGTCTCTAGCAGGAGCAGGTCGGGTCCCCGGGTATCTCTAGCAGGAGCAGGTCGGGTCCCCGGGTGTCTCTAGCAGGAGCAGGTCGGGTCCCCGGGTGTCTCTAGCAGGAGCAGGTCGGGTCCCCGGGTGTCTCTAGCAGGAGCAGGTCGGGTCCCCGGGTATCTCTAGCAGGAGCAGGTCAGGTCCCCAGGGTGTCTCTAGCAGGAGCAGGTCGGGTCCCCGGGTGTCTCTAGCAGGAGCAGGTCGGGTCCCCGGGTATCTCTAGCAGGAGCAGGTCGGGTCCCCGGGTGTCTCTAGCAGGAGCAGGTCGGGTCCCCCGGGTGTCTCTAGCAGGAGCAGGTCGGGTCCCCGGGTATCTCTAGCAGGAGCAGGTCGGGTCCCCCGGGTGTCTAGGGGGCAGGGCAGAGCAGGTCGGGTGCCCCGGGTGTCTAGGGGGCAGAGCAGGTCGGGTCCCCCGGGTGTCTAGGGGGCAGGGCAGAGCAGGTCGGGTGCCCCGGGTGTCTAGGGGGCAGAGCAGAGCTTGTACAAAGCTCCCACTTTGGATGCCCCAGTTACAATAGAAACAGTGAAAAATCTTTTTTTTTTAAAGTGTCAGTGTACCCAGAGGCCTTTTAATTACCCCTTGGGGGACATATGTGGCAAATATATATATATATGTATGAAAAGGAAAGTAAAAAAATAAATAAATGAAAAATAATAAAATAAATAAACAATAAAATACAAGTTAAGAAAAATAATAAACAGGAAAATTTGCAATAGAAAAGAGTCAGTGTCTCTCAGATTCTTTTAATGACCTCTTGGGCCAAAAACTATATATAAAAAATGATAAATAAAAGTGAAAACCATAAATGCCCAGCCGACCACTGCGGTCAATCATTCCTCCCATTCACTTTGCATCCGCCTGCGCAATAGCCGATGCAAACGAGCGCCGATCAACAATTTTTTTGGCGGCCACGTGACAATGCAGCCCCCCTGGGTTATATAGAACTGCTAATACCAAGGAAGCTCTGAAGCAGCAGCTGCTTGTCCTCCTGAGCAGACTGTGCTGAGACTTTTAGTTCTACCAGGTGCCTGCTGCTATTTGATTGCATTGCATAATATCAGTTGTGTAACCAGTGACACCTGCTGCCTGGAGGGGGTCAATCTTGGGATGGGGAGCTGCTAGAATATGGGATGGAGCATGTTAGGGTTGTAGGGTAGGATGGGGGTTGGGTGCAGGGTTGCAGGCTGGAAGTGGTGAGCACTGGCCCTCCCCCACCTCCAGTCTATATAAAGCAGCAGAGACTGGTTTTCAGTGACTCAGCCTTTCTTACCCAGCTGAGGACAAGCACTTCTCATCCTCCTGCTCCCGCCATTGTTACATCCCAGCCCCCCCTCCAGGCTCCAGACCCTCCACCAGCATTGACTCCCTTTCTTCTCTTACTGGTAAGTGTCTCCATGTTTGTCTATGAACCGTAGATACATTGTCGCCACCTGTCACTAAATAGGAGCATTTGATACAATGTTGCAGTTTGTATTTGATTTCTTTTTTGTAGAAAAGTTCTTAAATGTGTCTTCTGACATTCGAATTGACTTTTATTTATTTTTTTAACCACTGTCACCCTCCACCTGTGGTGTACATAGAGAAGTAAGGGCCCCATAGCAAGGATCGGCCCAGGCCCCCCACACAGGACAGAAGGGTTTCCGCCTAAACCCCTCTCAATGACCCTTGGGCCATTTTTGTTTTCTCTAGAGGGTAGAGTCCTGACTGAGTTCTCACCCCAAGTAGAAGAGGGGATGATGCCAACTGGACCCCCTCCTGCCCTGGGCCCCATAGCAGTCGCATGGTCTGCTGCTATGGTAGTTACGCCCGTGCCCTCCACCTATGTGGCATTATGTCTGTTGTGGTAACCTGTGGTTGGAGGACCCCTTTAATACCTGCTCTGCTGTATTTCTAATTAGTGGTGATTCTCGGTGGAAGAAACTCTTCAACCATAGGGCTAAGGCAACTTTCACACTAGTGTTAATATTTTCCGGTATTGAGATCCGTCATAGGGTCTCACTACCGGGGGAAAAAACTGCTTCCGTTTTGTCCCCATTCATTGTCATCGGGGAGAAAACGTAATGGAACAGAGCGCTCCAAACTGTATTCCATTCCATCTGGTTGTGTTCCCACACCGGAGAGCAGCACGCTGCTGATTTCTGTCATGGGACGCAGAGCAATAGAAAACGGATCCGTCCCCCCCCCCCCCCCCCCCATTGACTTTCAATGGAGTTCATGACTGATCCGTCTTGGCAATGTTACAGATAATACAACCGTCTGCAGCCGTTATGAACGGATCCGATTGTATTATCGGTAACGGAAGCGTTCTTGCCGGATCCAGCAAAACACTAGTGTGAAAGTAGCCAAGCTGTGGCCCCTTTGTTCTAGAGATTCTTTGGGGGGGGGGGGGAGGGGCTTTCAGTTTATAGACCCTTAGGTGTCAAGTTCCCCTTTAAAATCCCTATTTGTCACTTGTCTTAGACCTATCAAACACTTGGTGACGACTGGTATATGTCTAGAACACCCACCCACAAGTGTCACCCAGCTTTCCTGGATGGCAGATCTGCCTACGACCTGATGCGTCCCCTCCTAACAAGATGTGCCTCTGCCTTTCTGGACCCGAAGAAAGCTGGGTGACCACCCACGTCAGAGCTGTAATGGGGGGGGCCTTGCACCCTAATTGGGGGGGGGGGGGGTTTAATAGTCACAGCTCCTTAGCCAAATAACATAGACAGTGGTGTCCTCTGTAGGTGGTTTTCATTGCTGGGAGCGGATGTTGAAGGGGGGGGGGGGGGCGGTCAAGTCCTTATCTGTTAACTGCACATCTGGAGATGGAAGCAGGGGACCCCATACAGACAGTGGACCATAAGGGGTTAATGGTCACAGGAACAGTGGGTGTTATCGGTCACCCGTATGGAGGTTCTCGCCCCATAAAGTGGTGATCACGAGGGACGGGAAGGTGTTTAGTTATTAAAGTATGGCTGATAACGGGGAACGATGGGCTGCACCGTAACCTATAGGGCGATATTCACACCCGGCAGATCTGTTGCAGAATTTTCTGTAATTGAAAATCCCTCCTATTGTCGGCAAACACACTGGTTTCCATAAAGTTCCGCCCCGGATCTGCTGTGTGAATGGACCTTGGATCAGTAAACGTACCGTACAGGTGCGGCGTGAAAAGAGCCCGACTGGTATCGGGCACATCAGGATGCTCTGTGGTGCGCCATAGTTTTTAAAACTTTATTTTTTTTTTTCTAAAATTTTGGTCTTTCTTATTGCTGACATCCCTTCTCGCTCTCCTCTCTTCCAGCATAAGTATTATGGTTTTACAGCATCGTTTTTACCAACACTTTTCTATGGAAAGCAAAGGGTATCGTGTATCCACTGCCGGTGGTAAATCTGACGGGCGCGACGCCTTCAGAGAAGCCTGATCTTCAGACCTGTCTCCACTCCAGCTGAGATACTTGAAGGTAACGTCCTCTCTGGACCGTGTGGGATTAAAGATTACAAATTAAAATTACAATTTAAGTTAATGATAGAAAACGAGGTAATAAACGGACTGGTTTCTGCAGGGTAGGGTTCTCACACCTTCCACTGTGTGGCCCCCGGTTCCACAAGGTGTGGCCCTCCTGTTCTGCAGACTTTAGACTTGACCTGGTGGTAATATGATGCTGGGGGTTGTTGTTCTTACAGGAGATAACTGTGGAGACAGACTGTTCCCTGTTGTACAGGATGTAGGTGAAAGGTCCCAGCCAGCGCAGGAGATAAGGGGGGGGATGGGGCCTTGTAGAGAGAAAGAAAACGACGTCACGAAGAAAAGTGTAAATTAAGAAAATTACCATAGAAACATAAAAAAAAGCTCTGTACATTTTATTTTTTATGGTCTAGACAAGTTCCCTTACATATCGGACAGTCTTGATGCGTTAGGTTTAGCTAGGCTTTGGGCCGCAACGCACGTCACCTGGTCGGACGGCGGCATCGCAACCAACGAAAAGGAACAAGGTTGCGTTGTGACCCCCCCCTCCCCCCCCTAAAGTTGCCGCGACAACTTACTTTCAGATTGCAACGTGATCGCACTCTCGCCGGCTGTGACGCTGCCGCGCTGTAGTCGGCGATGTGTGGCGGACAATCTGTGTTTAAAAATAAACAAACTAAAAATAAATAAATACTGCATTGAACAGAATTAATAATGCCTAAAATAAAATTTAATTGGTTTCATATAGATGTAAAATATATATTAGCTAAAAAAGTAAAAATACGCTTCATCCTGGAACCGTATGGGTCTGGTCCCCTGGGGATGGCTGCGTACAATGGCCGTGGTGAACCGGACTGAACCGGCCGCTTCTATAGGAACCATTGTTATCGTCTGCTGGTGGGGGATGGAGCGATGCACAGAATCTCCAGAATCCTCCAAGTGCAATGTTACATTGTGTTCTGTTTGCAACATGTGGATATTATTTTATGTTCCGAATCTTGTCGTTTTTGGTGCAATCAATTTTTACACAATTTTATTTAATAATTTTTTTTTTTTTTTTAGGATCGGGCGGAGTTGATCTGCCTTGTCTTATCACTACATCACTATAACCCCAGTCATCTTCTTGATTATTTGCATCATCCAAAATGGTTGGCTTCAAACCCACCGACGTCCCCCCTACCGCCGCAGTGAAGTTCATTGGCGCAGGTACGGCAGCGTGCATTGCTGACCTGTTCACCTTCCCTCTGGACACTGCGAAAGTCCGTCTCCAGGTGAGTCCCGGGGGTCCATACATTCATCCTAAGGCCTCTCGCACGAACGTGTGTCGTCGTCCCCCGTGACCGGGCTGCAAACCGGAAATTGCAGGTCCACAATGCACGGGCACCGACCATGCGGATCGCAGACCCATTCACTTGAATGGGGTCCGTTCCGCAGAAAAGATTGAACATGTTCTATCTTTTTGCGGAACGGAACACCACAGAATCGCATCGTAGTGCTTCCGTTCTGCATCGCATAACCGGATTTGCGGACCCATTCAAGTGAATCGTGGATGTGAAATGCACACGGCCACGGGAGACACACGGTCGTTTGGAAGAGGCCTAAAACTGCCATTTAGTGTTAATCTGTTCCTGGGAAAGCTGGGTGACGGGCATCGCAGATTTTTGAGGGTTGTCCGATATCTGCCAGGCTACCCCCCCCCCCCCCTACTACATAATCTGCCATTTTGAATCCTAGAAAAGCTGGGTGACAACTAGTATTGCTGCATTTCAGCTCTGGGTAGGGGTTGTCACCCAGCTTTCCTGAGAGCTGATAATCCATACAGTGGATAGACCTGTGTAGCTACATCTACCTTCCCTCCCCCCATGTAGCTCCAAGGAGAGACCAAGACATCAGTCAACGTGAAGTCTTCCCAGTATAAGGGCGTCTTCGGAACCATCTCCACCATGGTCAAGACTGAAGGACCACGGAGCCTTTACAACGGGCTGGTGGCCGGTCTCCAGCGACAGATGAGTTTCGCGTCCGTCCGTATCGGACTCTATGACTCTGTCAAGCAATTCTACACCAAAGGATCTGAACGTAAGTAGACCGCACTAACTGCGTGGGGTTTTTTCTACTCCAGTCACATCCAAAGCTGCACAAAAAAAAATGGTTTCCTGCACCGGACACTGTCTGCACAGTCACCCTGCTTGTTCAGTGTCTGCACAATGGGAGATGTAGCAATGTTTCAGCATTAGTAGGGTTAATGACGTCGTGAGCAGAGTTTTATCATCCGTGGCTTTATCCCACAGATGTCGGAATCGGGAGCAGACTTCTCGCCGGCTGCACGACCGGAGCCATGGCCGTCGCAATCGCTCAGCCCACGGATGTGGTGAAGGTGCGCTTCCAAGCTCAGGCCAAAGTCTCCAGCTCCAGAAGATACAAGGGGACGATGGACGCCTACCGGACCATCGCCAAGGAGGAGGGCATGCGCGGCCTCTGGAAAGGTTTGCACTGAACTTTTGGTTTATTTCCTTTTCTTCATTGCAAAAAAAAGTAGGTTTGAGGTTTATATTTTTTATTTTTTTCACGTAGGCACCGCCCCCAACATCACCCGAAACGCCTTAGTAAATTGCACTGAGCTGGTGACCTACGACCTCATCAAGGACGCCCTCCTGAAATCCAACCTCATGAGCGGTGAGTGTTCCCGTCATTAAAAAAATCCTCAAATTTTAAACTTCAGCAATTGGGCTTCTTTAAAGATCTGATTGCTGTAAGTGAATGGAAACCTTGATTGCTTAAATCCAGATCCGGATGTCTGTCCTTGGGCTGATTGCTCAGTTGGCTCTCGCTGGAATGAGTGGTCTGTGATCAGGACAGATATCCATCCTCTGGTTGCTGTCAGTGAATGGAAACCTTAGCTGAATTTCATTGCAAACCGTTAATATGTATGTGTGAGATGGCGCTGATGGTGACCCCCTGTCTAATCCTGCAGACACCCTCCCGTGTCACTTCACCTCTGCGTTCGGCGCTGGTTTCTGCACCACGGTGATCGCTTCCCCCGTTGATGTAGTGAAGACAAGATACATGAACTCTGCCAAGGGACAGTACCAAAGTGCCCTGAACTGTGCCCTCACCATGGTGCGGCAGGAGGGACCCATGGCTTTCTACAAGGGGTAAGTGCTGACAATTGGGCAACTTGTGGAATCCAGTAGAACAGCGCCCCTAGTGGCCAAAACTGGGAACCCCTCTAATGCCTTGAATATTGACTGTCAATTTGGCGGGGATCTTAAAGGAGAAGCGTCCGTAATAACCCGCCGCCTCTCTCCTCACGCAGGTTCATGCCGTCCTTCCTGAGGCTGGGCTCCTGGAACGTCGTGATGTTTGTGACTTACGAGCAGCTGAAGAGAGCCATGATGTCCGCCCGCGTCTCCTGGGAGGCTCCTTTCTGAGGCGCCGCTCTGGCCTTTGGGTTGTAACCTCTCCCCCCTCCCCCGGCCTGTCCTCTACCTCTTAGTACGGTTTACGTTAGGCCCCCCCCCTCCCCCTCCGTCCTTACTTCACACTTATTTCTGGCCACTTGGAAATAAAAAAAAAAATAAAAAATAAAAAAAAAGGAATAATTAAAAAAACTAAAATTCCCATTCTTCACCAGTCTAGGAGCGAGCGGGAATGTCCTATGGCGGCCATGTTGCCATCTCCTAGTTTTCTGTAACAAAAAGGGAACTTTAAAAAAATATATATCCCCCCCCCCCCCCCAATATTTTACTTCAGCTTTTAGTGTTTTTTTATTTTTTTAATAAGAATTTGTCAATTTTGATGCCTGAGTTCAGGTTTAGCTCCAGTTTTGAGAATTTACATAAAATTTAGTATTTGGAAGTCTTTTGCTTCATTAATCCTGTGAGTTATTCACTAGTCACAGCCAAAGCTGCATTCAGAAGTATCATACTGGTCGGCTGGTGCCCCTCAGTTGTCAATTCCCAGCACGTTCTGACAGCTGGCTGTCGGGGCATGCTGAGAGTTGTAGTTTTGCTTCATCTTGGGGGCTGATGCCATCCGTGCATTACCAGAGCTTTTTCTGAACTGCCAGTACAGTGCAGCTTTGGTTGTGACTACAGTATGGTTATCCTAGTAGTGTTTGCAGGATTACTGGTCTGGTGGTTGTGTAGTCATATGGGGCCACAGTTATCGGTTGCAGCTTTCAATTCCTTCAAGCACACCACAAGCTGCAACCCAAGGTGACTTCCGCTTTTATTTTTTTTTGTTTGCTCATCTGTTGCGTGACGGTCACACTCCAGGGGCTGCTGACGTGACTCATCCGCCGACTACTCCCCTCACCCTCCTCAGGACCAAACCACTCCTGTTCACGTTTTTAATTGTCTTTTTTTGTATGACTTTGCATGAACTAAAAATAAAGATGCACAAAACGGTCGCCTCGCAGCTTATTTACTGGGAGGGAGAGAAGCGAAACCGCAGCACAGGCTGGATGAGGCGATGTAGCAGAGCTCATTCAGCGATTTGATGGGTTTTCCCTTCTTGAGAACGTGGGGTGATGCCAGTCCGATTATCTGACGCTTGTCTAGCGCCAGAACTGCCTTTATTTCAAAGACGGGGGTGCACTTCAGGAATTCTGGGTGCCGGCTGCATTGGGGTCCCTGCTGTCTCCTGGGGATGGGTGAACTGGTGTCTTACAAGTTCGGGTTTTATTACAATTCTGATATAGAACTCCGTCATGGCCCGCGGTATCGGGATTGTAATAAAACCCGGACTTGTAAAGCGCAAGTTCGCTCATCTTTCTGAGAATCGGCTGAATACAGACTTGCTTCAAGGGGTTGTCCAAGATTAGCAGAACATGGCGCCACGCCGAACCACAGGTTGTATGTGATAACGCAGTTCACGTCCATGCAGCTGCAGTACCGGAGACGACCTGTGGCCAGGGGGTGGTGCTGTTTCTGAAACGTGGCTGCTAATCTTCAGCACCTCCTAAACGTGCCATCCATTACCCCCAGTCTGGAGCGGTCACTACCCAGGGGGCGGCCGACAGACCCAGCAGTGAACACGGCGGATCACTGACTGATTTTGAATGTAAAATAGGGCGGCTTACTTACAAGCCTGCAATGTACGGGGAGACGCTCGAGGTCTGTGTGCGGTAATAGACATACAATGGCAATAATAAAATACTGCAGCCAGGGCTAGGCTGTAAGAGTGAATGGAAAAAAGGTCATTTATTAAGACTGGAGTTTTAGATGCCGGCCTTAAAGGGGTTGTCTCCATATACAATGATATGCCCCCATTGTCTTGTGGGTGTGGGCCCCAGCAGCTATATAGCGAACAGAGCCCCGCAAGGTGGTGGCTGGAGGACTCTGGTCTGGCCACCACCAAGCTGGCTCCCCATAGAAGTGAATGGGAGCGCACCGCGCATGTGCACCCCTGCTCCTATTCATTTTCTATGGGGCCGACTGATAGCTGATCAAGCGCTCGGCTATTTTCGCCGGCCCTGTAGAAAATGAATGGAGGGCGGCTGTGCATACACCCGCCTTCACTTGCTGGCTCCGTTATCGATGTAGGTGTGGGACCCACACCCAGGGCCGATTCTAGGTGAAATGGAGCCCGGGGGTGAAAAACAAGGTGCCCCCCTCATGACTTTTACATAAGAAACTGTATATTGTGTGGCACAGTGTAGCGGTATACTGTATATTGTGGGGCACAGTGTAGAGGTATACTGTATATTGTGGGGCACAGTGTAGCGGTATACTGTATATTGTGTGGCACAGTGTAGAGGTATATTGTGGGGCACAGTGTAGCGGTATACTGTGTATTGTGTGGCACAGTGTAGAGGTATACTGCATATTGTGGGGCACAGTGTAGCGGTATACTGTGTATTGTGGGGCACAGTGTAGTGGTATATTGTGGGGCACAGTGTAGCAGTATACTGTGTATTGTGGGGCACAGTGTAGCGGTATATTGTGGGGCACAGTGTAGCGGTATACTGTATATGGTGTGGCACAGTGTAGCGGTATACTGTATATGGTGGGGCACAGTGTAGCGGTATACTGTATATGGTGGGGCAGAGTGTAGCGGTATACTGTATATGGTGGGGCAGAGTGTAGAGGTATATGGTGGGGCACAGTGTAGCGGTATATGGGTATAACAAACATATTTCACATGAAAACTTAGTTACTTGGCCCTTGGGGGTCTCGGACGCCACTTCCACACTTTGGCCGGGGGCTCGGCGGAGCTGATGTTGTGTTTTATCCTGAGAGAGATTTCATAATAAGGATTTGGAGAAGGGGCAGAGGCAGTGTCGGACTGGGGTGCCTCGGGCCCACCAGTAAAATTTATTTTGGAGGCCCACCGTACGGATACATTCAAATACTACCTGCTCACACCGCAGCAAGATGCTACCAGATGATTGAATATGGGGGTCCCTGCAGCAACTTTGAGAAGGTAGGTCCTGGTTGAGGTTCTGTACATTGAGTATATGTATGTAGTGCTCAGGGGCCCACCGGGGGATTTACCTGTACCCGTGGGCCAGTCCGAGCCTGGGCAGAGGGATAGCAGAGCAGGGAGAGGCTGGGGCTGCTACTAGGGGGTCATACCATGGGGGAGTAATAAAGCCCACCATAATGCCCCCCCAGTAGAAATAATTCTCCTTATGTCACAGTGCAAAAAAATACCCCTTGTAATGCCCCCAGTTAAGCTAATGTCCCCATAGTGCCCCCATAATGTGGAAGTATAAAATACCCCTATATAATGCCCTTAGTAAATGCCCTCAGTGTCCTCCATAATTTGTAAGTATAAAATACCTTCTCAGTGCCCCCATAGATGACCCCATAGTACTCCTCTCCCCTTCCCCATAGTACCCACCATAATGTGTCCCAGTATAAAATAAATAACCGTTATTTGTGGCCTCAGTAGATGCCCTTATAGTGCCCACCAATAATGTGCCAGTAATAAGTGCCCCCATAGATGTCCCCCTAGATCGTGTGCCAGTAGCCAGAGCCCCCCTAGATCGTGTGCCAGTAGCCAGAGCCCCCCTAGATCGTGTGCCAGTAGCCAGAGCCCCCCTAGATCGTGTGCCAGTAGCCAGAGCCCCCTAGATCGTGTGCCAGTAGCCAGAGCCCCCCTAGATCGTGTGCCAGTAGCCAGAGCCCCCCTAGATCGTGTGCCAGTAGCCAGAGCCCCCCTAGATCGTGTGCCAGTAGCCAGAGCCCCCCTAGATCGTGTGCCAGTAGCCAGAGCCCCCCCTAGATCGCGTGCCAGTAGCCAGAGCCCCCCTAGATCGCGTGCCAGTAGCCAGAGCCCCCCTAGATCGCGTGCCAGTAGCCAGAGCCCCCCTAGATCGCGTGCCAGTGGCCAGAGCCCCCCCAGATCGCGTGCCAGTGGCCAGAGCCCCCCCAGATCGCGTGCCAGTGGCCAGAGCCCCCCCAGATCGCGTGCCAGTGGCCAGAGCCCCCCTAGATCGCGTGCCAGTAGCCAGAGCCCCCCTAGATCGTGTGCCAGTAGCCAGAGCCCCCCTAGATCGTGTGCCAGTGGCCAGAGCCCCCCATATCGTGTGCCAGTGGCCAGAGCCCCCCTAGATCGTGTGCCAGTGGCCAGAGCCCCCCATATCGTGTGCCAGTAGCCAGAGCCCCCCCCCCCCCCCCCCGCCATGATGTAGCCACCAGTATTGTACACAAAAATAAATAAACTCCCATACTTACCTCCATGTCAGCGATGTGATGCAGCCTCTTCCGGCCTGTGTCCCGCGCTGTACGGCTCAGGCGGCGCCGCCACCACCGGCCTCTGATAGGCTGCCAGCCTAGTGCCTGCAGCCTATCAGAGGAAGGGGAAGGAACACACCCCTCCCCTGCCCGTTCACATTTGCAGCACTTCCATCTGTATGGCAGATTCATTTTACAGCATGGAGCCATGAACGAGATGCTGAGCAGGTCGCTGATCTGGGCAGTTTCTTATTAATGTCATTGTATTTTATACAGGTCACTAGCAGAAAGGAGCCGCTTCGCACGGGTATATTTCATCTAATGTTTGTGTGCGTTGTTAAAAGATATCGACAGTATCCCCCATAACTGTGACCTCTACAGCGCCCTGCCCCTTTAAAGCTGACCTACAGCAGTGAAGAAAGATGACTGGGTTGTTATGGAAACCTGGAGTAAAACTGTGTGTATGTGGAGACTAAGGGCCTGCGAGCTCTACTGGCTGATTAGGGATATGTGACCAGACTTCTATTGGCTAATGCTTTTTTGGGGAATATCTCACGCAGGGATGTCCTTTTGAACAGCTCACTCTCAGACTGCAGCACTGTGCTGTCTGAGTGTAAGCTGCAGGGAGAAAGTCTCCCTCCCTCCCTCCCTCCCATTTCAGGTGACTACCTCTTGAAGCTCATCAAGAGAATGCCGAGAGTGTGCAAAGCAGTAATCAAAGCAAAAGGTGGCTACTTTGAAGAACCTAGAATATGACATATTTTCAGTTATTTCCCAATTCCCACTTTTTTGTTATGTATATAATTCCACATGTGTAAATTCATAGTTTTGATGCCTTCAGTGTGAATCTACAATTTTCAGTCATGAAAATAAAGAAAACTCTTTGAATGAGAAGGTGTGTCCAAACTTTTGGTCTGTACTGTATATATATATATATATATATATATAGATTGTTATATGTGTCTATTGGTATATATGCCTGGAGTATTTCCCCATATTGTGCATGCTTATCCCACTGGTGGCTTTTGCCCCCTTGATTTTGTTACTGGCAGTGATGTCACTGCACCAGAGATGATGTCACTAGGCCCTGGGTAGTCTCGTCTCCGCCCAGCTGTATGACCAATCCCTCTAGTGGTGCAGTGCTCTCTCTGCACTGTGTGAACAGCTATGATCGCACTGGAGATCTCCTACTGTCAGATGTCTCTTTATTATCAGAGTCCACACAGTACACTGGTGAAGATCGGATACGCGGCTGGGATACATGTATCACGCGGGTCAGGACAGGAGGGCTTTCCGGAGCAGCTGCTTCTTCTGTGGCGTCAGATGTTCTGGAAACTGGATATCAAACTGGACGATGAGGTCGCCCCTCATCGTGATGTCTCCGGCCGTCCGCATCCCCTCCCCGGGGACAACTTTACTGTATTTGGGGCTGAAGGGAAGAAGAAAGTGGTAAGCTTAGCAACCATCGGGGTACGTGTAAAGAGGGGGCACCTCATCCCCAGAACAGGAGGTCCAAGGCCTATTGCCCACCCCGTCTCCTCTAAGGATGGACCCACAGTGTCATCAGGCAGCAAGTACCATGTCACCTGCGTATCCTACACCCTCAAATATCCAGGAGCCTGGTCCTCCCCTCTATATGGAGAGCTGCTGCCATAAGACCTCACCCCGTCAGTCACAACAAAGCCACTGCCAGGCGAATAGCACTGATTATCTGGTGTCGGGGGGGGGGGGGGGGGGAGATACACTGGGCACGTGAAGGTGATGTGTGGGAAGCGTAAGGATCTGGGCGACTAAGGGGTCAAACGATGATGACTAGGGCACAGCATCTCCAGAACAGCCAGTCTTGTGGGGTGTAGAGGTCAGCACCTACCAAAAGTGGTCCAAGGGGTCAATGATGGCCAAGGCTCAGAGTCCACAGGGGAGCTACTGTAGAGTCCATTGCTGTTGTTGATGATAGAAAGGTGTCAGCTGATGCTGGACATGTCTGCCTGCTGTATAGCCTTCAGAAGGGTCGGAGCACCCATGCTGGCACCTGTCCACCACCAACAATGGACACATAAGCATTAGAACTAGATCAGAAATGGTCTGAGGACCATTAACAGATCAAGGTGATGACTCGTCTCCAAATTTTTCAGATCTCCATCCGACCATCATCTGTGGGATGTTCTGGAACAACAAGTCTATGGAGGCCCCAGCGAGCGGCTTAGGATCTACTGTAGATACCACAGGACTCCTAAGAGGTCTGGTGGAGTCCATGCTGGAGATGAATCAACCAGAGTGCTTCACCTGCGAGGGGCTGCCCCCACTGCTGCTGATGCTCCCACCCTGCCACTTGATGGACATCCTGCCTGGCCTTAACAATCTTGCACCTGCGTCGCTGCTCCGAGTAGTGGCACAAGCGCAGAGGCTCCGCTTCCGGAGCGGTGACTGTTCATGCGCTGCGACCCAGAAATGAAGCCGTCCCCATGCGCAGTCGCTGTTCCTGGCAGAAGAGCCTCGGCACTTGAGCCACTACTTTTGGCAGCCCCTTGCAGGTGAAGAACTGCGGCCCTTCAACTGTCCGGCTGTCTGACTACAGGATTGCGCTGCCGTCGCAGAGGGGCCCCAAAGGTCGGACCCCCATCCTGTGGACAATCCCTTTAAATACTTACTGTACAATGTCATTGATGGGAATATTCAATATCCTTTCATCCAGTGTTTCCACTTCCACAGTGCAGCCGATCAGAGCCTGCAGAAAACCAGAGATTACGGGTTAAGTGCTGCCCCCTTCTGGGCATTGTGCGAAATCCTACCACATCCCAACACAGGACTATAAAATAAGTCCAGTACGCCATTTCCAGGGGGTGGGGGGCGCTGGCGCATGTTGTGCAGTGTGGGAGACAACAGACAAGTGAGAGAATTATGGAGGGCGCCATATAACGGAATAAAATTCTGTTAATCCGGCATTAAGTGTGTGGGGGGGTCATAGGAAAGCATATGAAACTCTATAAGGCTCATGTACATGCAATGCACGACCGTAGGGCCACATGAATGGGGTCCGCAATCTGCATACGGCGGTCCACACCGCAAAAAAGGAGTGCATGCGCAGTACTTTTTTGCCATGTGGAGGCACAGGACAGAAACCCCACGGAAGCACTCCGCTCCACACCCCACCTTCCGGATTGCGGACCCATTCATCTGTCATGTGGTGCACAAATGGCCGATGCCCGTATATTGCGGACCGGCTCTTTGCGGGCGCAATACGGGTGGGCCCGGCTGGCACACCTTCGTCTGCATGAGCCCTTATAGAGTTTCATATACTTTTCTATGACCATCCAATCAGCCAGAACCCCCCAACCCATTAGGAAAGTTTTGGCTTTGTTCTTCTCTCGTCAGTGCTGCAGTGTAAAGCATCCCGTTTGCTCTGGGGTTGCCATGGTAGCATCAACAGACTTCTGGGTGCCGACATCCTGTCATGGGACCTTTACCCACATGACAGGAAGTACCATGCAGTTACTCTGTTCGTTGCCCCCATGGCAACCCCAGAGCAAGCACCATACATGACAGCCTGTAAGCGCCCGTAGCGCGTTGCGTTCTGTACGGCACACATACGTAGTTTAATTTTATTTTTTACCTTGCCAAGTTCGATGTTCGCGGTGTAGATCAGGTCGTCCCCTTGTCTTACAAAGCGGGGGTGGGGCTTCTCCTTCACGATGAAGACTATGTCCGCCGGGATGATGTTGGGCCCCTGGAGACAGAATACCACTGATATTTCAGTCTTAAAGGGGCACACGGCTAGGGGGGGGGGGGGGGGGGAAGCAGCGTCCGGTTCTGACCTGGTCGCCCTCAGTGGGAAACGTGATCCTGGTGCCCGCTTTCCAGCCGGGGTGGGCGTCTATGGAGAGGATCTTATCCCGTATACTGGACGTGTGGCCGTCTTCATTCATCACCTGGGGGTCACAGGGTGACGTACATGTTATAGGGGGCGTAAGGCTAATCCGCTTTACAGGCCCCTCCCCCTTTTCTATGCCCCCCCCCCTTACCCTGCGGGAAATTCTGATCTTCTTTGTGCACCCAAAATACAAGTCCTCCAGAGACAGGAAGAGATCGCGCTCGATCGGGGGGTCCTGCTTCCTGACTCCTCTTCCTCGCAGACCCCCAAATCCCGTGTTCACTTCAGAACCGTCTGGGGTGAAGAAATCTGGAGCAGAGACAACAAAGGAGCAGGTGAAAACGAATTCCTGGATCCCGAGCTTGTGTGGGCGCAACTACAACCCCCAGTGGGATCCCTGGGGGTCGCGGGCTACATCCAAACCGGTCACCTCCGCCTGTACTCACCTGCGAATGGATTATCTCCCCCGAAAAACTCCTTGAAGGTCTTGTCGGGGTTCCCATGATACACGTAACCTGAGGTCCAGGCGTCCGGACCCCCAAACTCAGCCGGGATCCCACCTTTCAGACCCTCCTCTCCGAACTTATCATACGTCGCCTTCTTTCGAACTGCTCAGACAAGCCAAAGTATACAGCGTAGGTGGAGGAAGACATTTCAATTCCTCAACATTTACAAAACCTCTGCTTGCTGGCAGTGTGTGCAAGTTTTTTTTAACATCCAGAAGGTGAAGAACTTCTCACAGCTGAGGGTTTGTTACAATATATTAGTCTAGACTCTGGCCAATCCTCTGTGAGAAAACACATCAGCACAGACCTCTCTCCCGTCCTATTTGTTACAATGTATCAACGCAGAGAAGGGATTGTCTACAATGGATGCAATGGTAACAGACCCTCAGCTGTGTTCATCCACATTTTGGAAATACACAGCTTCAGACTACAATCTACTCACGGTCACTGAGGACATCGTAGGCCTCGGCGATCTGCCGGAATCGGTGCGGGGCGGAGGGCTCCTTGTTTTTCAGCGGATGGAACTTCAATGCCAACTTCCGGTACCTGAACCCAAGTAGCAGAGAAAACCATCAACAAGTTGCTGTTAACTGATCTCTTATTTGTCGTGAATAGATTGAGGGCCTCATTAACCCTTTAACGCCTCGACCACCCACAGTTTCTGATATTCAGATCGGTTATTACTATATCTACATGAGGGGAGGGGGGTCATTTGTATGGGGCGCTGCAGTGGTCTCCAAGCTGTCGCTCTCCAGCAATTGCAAAACTACTACTCCCAGCATGCCGGCAACTGGTGTGCTGCAATGGTTTCCAAGCCGTGCCTGTTTAGGAATTGCAAAACTACTACTCCCAGCATGCCCCGACAGCCTTCAACTGGTGTATTGCAATGGTCTCCAAGTTGTGGCTCTCCAGCAATTGTAAAACTACTACTCCCAGCATACCGGTGACTGGTGTGCTGCAATGGTTTCCAAGCCGTGCCTGTTTAGGAATTGCAAAACTACTACTCCCAGCATGCGCTGACAGCCTTCAACTGGTGTATTGCAATGGTCTCCAAGTTGTGGCTCTTCAGCAATTGCAAAACTACAACTCCTAGCATGCCCCGACATTCTGCGGCTGGTGTATTGCCAAGGGTCTCCAAGCTGTAAGTCTGCAGGAATTGTAAAACTACTACTCCCAGCATGTCCAACAACCAAAGACTGGGGTACTGCAATGGTCTCCAAGCTGTGGCTCTTCAGCAATTGAAAAACTACTACTCCCAGCATGTCCAAAGACTGGGGTACTGCAATGGTCTCCAAGCTGTGGCTCTTCAGCAATTGAAAAACTACTACTCCCAGCATGCCACAACACAACAGCTTGCGACTAGTATGTGGCAATAGTCACCAAGGAATTACAAAACTACAATCAGAGGCTGGGGGACTAGAGGCCAAACTATCATTCCGCCTGTATATCCTGACTGATAAATGAGTGTCAGCTCCTCGGGTCACTTGAACAGTTCACACGTTGCGTTATCTAGCCACACTTACGCTTTTTTAATCTCCGCATCCCCGGCGCTGCGGGTTATCTCCAGCACCGAGTAATAATCCTGCCCCATGATGACCGAGCCCCGGCAGCTTGTAACTAAGGACGCCCGGCCGCAGTGCAACCTGGGAGAGATACAGCACTGTTACCATGGTGACGCCCAGCATGCCTTGCTGGCTAATCTTCTAACCTGTGAGAGTGCAGCTCTAGCCTCCGCCTGAAGATGGCAGCAGCGTCCTACAGGAACTCTTTGTTTTCGTAACGGCGTCCATCTTGCCTGTGATATTTCATATAGCTTTACAATCAGCCGGCGGCCATGTTGTTGAAGACCACTACTTTACTACAACTGACGGCGTGTTTCGTGGGGATTCTGGAAATTGTAGTCCAATCGTATACGAGTGCTGATGGTTTGTATCTAGCACGGACTACAACTCCCGTGATCGCTTGCGCGCAGAATGCAGCAGGTACCCCACAAACAGGAGATCCTAATGTGATCCAGCGCTGCCGATCCACCCTGCTGCTCCAGGATTCTGGTATGAATGGCTAGGAGCCGGATTATCATGTCTTTATGATATTTCCTGCCATGAGACATGGCTGAACACCCCAAGGAGCTGCTGCCCGTAGATTTAACATGGCCCCAGCCTCCTAAAGGTCACAACTAGCCAGAATTAGCTCTGTTGGGATTGCATTAGTAATAATGGCTCCTCGGGGGCGGGGACAAGGCTTCAGCATACTAGAGGGTGACTGACAGTAGGAGTGGCCACCCAGGTCATTCTCAGTTGGTAATATACTGACTAAAAACTGAAATTAAAAACATCAGTGGCAAGAAATACAGAGTTCAGACTTTATGCTATCGGGGAAATGTGATTTTACTCCCTTTTTTTAGGTGCCCTCGAAGTGAACATATTGGTTTGTCATGTGCTGATGACTTCAGGGGCCACAGTCGAAGGGGGGTGATGGGCCACAGGGATGATATATAGAGGTTGACATGTTCTTCTGTACCGCCTGCCATTTTTGTTATTTTTGTCCCACAGCCGCCATCGACCAGTGAACATGGAGATGCCCCTCATGGATCACGTCCGCCACTCACTCATGATTGACAGGAACAAAGACGTGATTATAGACAAGCTCCTGAATCTGACGCTGGAGATTATCTGCCTGCTGACCGGAGAGGTGAGGGGCCACGCCATGATCCTTCTGGATATGGTCGCTGGCAGCTTCAGAGGTCGTGCTGATTATGTCCTCCCGTTTTCGTGATGTCAACCGTGATGTCAACCACTGAACACATATAGACCCCAGACCAGACCGTTGAACACATGCAGACCCCAGACCAGACCGCTGAACACATATAGACCCCAGACCAGACCGCTGAACACATACAGACCCCAGACCAGACCGCTGAACACATACAGACCCCAGACCAGACCGCTGAACACATACAGATCCCAGACCAGACCACTGAAGACATACAGACCCCAGACCAGACCGCTGAACACATACAGACCCCAGACCAGACCGCTGAACACATACAGACCCCAGACCAGACCGCTGAACACATACAGACCCCAGACCAGACCGCTGAACACATACAGACCCCAGACCAGACCACTGAAGACATACAGACCCCAGACCAGATCGCTGAACACATACAGACCCCAGACCAGACCACTGAACACATACAGACTCCAGACCAGACCGCTGAACACATACAGACCCCAGACCGCTGAACACATGCAGACCCCAGACCAGACCGCTGAACAAATACAGACCCTAGACCAGACCGCTGAACACATACAGACCCCAGACCAGACCGCTGAATACACACAGAGACCAGACCACTGAACACATACAGACCAGACCGCTGAACACATACAGACCCCAGACCAGACCGCTGAACACATACAGACCCCAGACCGCTGAACACATGCAGACCCCAAACCAGACCGCTGAACAAATACAGACCCTAGACCAGACCGCTGAACACATACAGACCCCAGACCAGACTGCTGAATACATACAGAGACCGGACCACTGAACACATACAGACCCCAGATCAGACTGCTGAACACATACAGACCCCAGACCAGACCACTAAACACATACAGACCCCAGACCAGACCGCTGAACACATACAGACCCAAGACCAGACCGCTGAACACATACAGAGACCAAACCAGACCGCTGAACACATACAGACAACAGACCAGACCGCTGAACACATGCAGACCGCTGAACACATGCAGACCCCAGACCAGACCGCTGAACACATGCAGACACCAGACCAGACCGCTGAACACATGCAGACCCCAGACCAGACCGCTGAACAAATACAGACCCTAGACCAGACCGCTGAACACATACAGACCCCAGACCAGACCGCTGAACACATGCAGACCCCAGACCAGACCGCTGAACACATGCAGACCCCAGACCAGACCGCTGAACACATACAGACCCCAGACCAGACCGCTGAACACATACAGTTCCCAGACCAGACCGCTGAACACATACAGACCCCAGACCAGACCGCTGAACACATACAGACTCCAGACCAGACCGCTGAACACATACAGACCCCAGACCAGACCACTGAAGACATACAGACCCCAGACCAGATCGCTGAACACATACAGACCCCAGACCAGACCGCTGAACACATACAGTTCCCAGACCAGACCGCTGAACACATACAGACCCCAGACCAGACCGCTGAACACATACAGACCTCAGACCAGACCGCTGAACACATTCAGACCCCAGACCAGACCGCTGAACACATACAGATCCCAGACCAGACCACTGAAGACATACAGACCCCAGACCAGATCGCTGAACACATACAGACCCCAGACCAGACCGCTGAACACATACAGATCCCAGACCAGACCACTGAAGACATACAGACCCCAGACCAGATCGCTGAACACATACAGAACCCAGACTGCTGAACACATACAGACCCCAGACCAGACCGCTGAACACATACAGATCCCAGACCAGACCACTGAAGACATACAGACCCCAGACCAGATCGCTGAACACATACAGACCCCAGACCAGACCACTGAACACATACAGACTCCAGACCAGACCGCTGAACACATACAGACCCCAGACCGCTGAACACATGCAGACCCCAGACCAGACCGCTGAACAAATACAGACCCTAGACCAGACCGCTGAACACATACAGACCCCAGACCAGACCGCTGAATACACACAGAGACCAGACCACTGAACACATACAGACCAGACCGCTGAACACATACAGACCCCAGACCAGACCGCAGAACACATACAGACCCCAGACCGCTGAACACATGCAGACCCCAAACCAGACCGCTGAACACATACAGACCCCAGACCAGACCGCTGAACAAATACAGACCCTAGACCAGACCGCTGAACACATACAGACCCCAGACCAGACCGCTGAACACATACAGTTCCCAGACCGCTGAACACATACAGACCCCAGACCAGACCGCTGAACACATACAGACCCCAGACCAGACCGCTGAACACATGCAGACCTCAGACCAGACCGCTGAACACATTCAGACCCCAGACCAGACCGCTGAACACATACAGACCCCAGACCAGACCACTAAACACATACAGACCCCAGACCAGACCGCTGAACACATACAGACCCAAGACCAGACCGCTGAACACATACAGAGACCAAACCAGACCGCTGAACACATACAGACAACAGACCAGACCGCTGAACACATGCAGACCGCTGAACACATGCAGACCCCAGACCAGACCGCTGAACACATGCAGACACCAGACCAGACCGCTGAACACATGCAGACCCCAGACCAGACCGCTGAACAAATACAGACCCTAGACCAGACCGCTGAACACATACAGACCCCAGACCAGACCGCTGAACACATGCAGACCCCAGACCAGACCGCTGAACACATGCAGACCCCAGACCAGACCGCTGAACACATACAGACCCCAGACCAGACCGCTGAACACATACAGTTCCCAGACCAGACCGCTGAACACATACAGACCCCAGACCAGACCGCTGAACACATACAGACTCCAGACCAGACCGCTGAACACATACAGACCCCAGACCAGACCACTGAAGACATACAGACCCCAGACCAGATCGCTGAACACATACAGACCCCAGACCAGACCGCTGAACACATACAGTTCCCAGACCAGACCGCTGAACACATACAGACCCCAGACCAGACCGCTGAACACATACAGACCTCAGACCAGACCGCTGAACACATTCAGACCCCAGACCAGACCGCTGAACACATACAGATCCCAGACCAGACCACTGAAGACATACAGACCCCAGACCAGATCGCTGAACACATACAGACCCCAGACCAGACCGCTGAACACATACAGATCCCAGACCAGACCACTGAAGACATACAGACCCCAGACCAGATCGCTGAACACATACAGAACCCAGACTGCTGAACACATACAGACCCCAGACCAGACCGCTGAACACATACAGATCCCAGACCAGACCACTGAAGACATACAGACCCCAAACCAGATCGCTGAACACATACAGACCCCAGACCAGACCGCTGAACACATACAGATCCCAGACCAGACCACTGAAGACATACAGACCCCAGACCAGATCGCTGAACACATACAGACCCCAGACCAGACCACTGAACACATACAGACTCCAGACCAGACCGCTAAACACATACAAACCCCAGACCAGACCGCTGAACACATACAGACCCCAGACCAGACCGCTGAACACATACAGACCCCAGACCGCTGAACACATGCAGACCCCAAACCAGACCGCTGAACAAATACAGACCCTAGACCAGACCGCTGAACACATACAGACCCCAGACCAGACTGCTGAATACATACAGAGACCGGACCACTGAACACATACAGACCCCAGATCAGACTGCTGAACACATACAGACCCCAGACCAGACCACTAAACACATACAGACCCCAGACCAGACCGCTGAACACATACAGACCCAAGACCAGACCGCTGAACACATACAGACACCAGACCAGACCGCTGAACACATACAGACAACAGACCAGACCGCTGAACACATGCAGACCGCTGAACACATGCAGACCCCAGACCAGACTGCTGAACACATGCAGACACCAGACCAGACCGCTGAACACATGCAGACCCCAGACCAGACCGCTGAACAAATACAGACCCTAGACCAGACCGCTGAACACATACAGACCCCAGACCAGACCGCTGAACACATGCAGACCCCAGACCAGACCGCTGAACACATGCAGACCCCAGACCAGACCGCTGAACACATGCAGACCCCAGACCAGACCGCTGAACACATGCAGACCCCAGACCACTGAACACATACAGAGACCAGACCAGACCGCTGAACACATGCAGACCCCAGACCAGACCGCTGAACACATACAGACCCCAGACCGCTGAACACATACAGACCCCAGACCAGACCTCTGAACACATATAGACCCCAGACCAGACCGCTGAACACATGCAGACCCCAGACCAGACCTTCTAAGCACATACAGACCCCAGACCAGACCTACTAAGCACATACAGACCCTAGGCCAGATCCCCTAAGCACATATAGACCCTAGGCCAGATCCCCTAAGCACATATAGACCCTAGGCCAGATCCCCTAAGCACATATAGACCCCAGACGAGACCACTAAACACACACAGACACCAGACCCCTAAACACATACAGACTGCAGACCAAACCCGTAAACATACAGACCCCAGACCAGACTCCCTACCAGGAATAAGGTGAGGTTAGGCGCCTGCCTATATCATAGATAGAAACATGTTTCCAGCCTCTGACTAGAGCGCCCTCCAGTGGTCTGGGGCGGATTGACCATAGACCTTACAGGGAAAGTTCCCGGTGGGCCAATGCCCAGAGGGCCGCCTGGGCCCCCCTCAGGGCCGGCCAGTGGAAGTTTTTGAGGATCTATTTTGTGATGGACTGTGCTATTTGGCCCTGTTGGGGTGGTATAATGTGCCATGATATGGTATTGGGGGCCCTGCCTTCCATCAATCTTTTTCAGGGCCACTTTAAGTTCCCAGTCCGCCCCTGCCCGTGGGTAGACTCCAGTGGGCATCTATATTAACCCTTTGCTCGTCTCTGTCGGACGATCCCATGAATATCATTGATGAGATTTCTCTCTCTTTAGGATTATGTCGTTGTGAGGAAATCCGGGGACCAATGTGCGTCGGAGAAGAGGGGGCGTCGTGTGTCAGACAAGTGCAGCGAGGCCCAGAGTCTAGTCACAGGTGGTTCTCTTCCAACTCCAGTGACAGAGGAGAATCCTGCCCGGAGGATCCAGGGACGGGCCAAGAATCATCACTCAGACACTAAAGAGGTGATCATTTTTTTTATTGACCCCCTTCACCAGGATGCTTAGTGTAGTAGTTTTTCTAATAGATGTGTTATTTCATCAAATCAAAGAGAAATAAACCTCCCAGGCTGTGAGCTGTGCGCTGGGCGAAGGAGACGCCCAGGAGAACAAGGGCAGTCTCTGCCCAGTATAACCAAGTCCCGGAAGATACCGGAGGACATAACGGGAGAATGGAGCGGTGCCCGGGGATAATAGTAAGTGCAGTGAGATCCCTGGGCGCCGCTCTACATATCATGATACTTAGTTCAGAATTTTTTGGCAGCTGAAAGGTCCTCTTTAATACAAATCCCAGGGGCGGGTGCTGGCGGGGAGCTGCGATTAGCGTCAGTTAACCCCTCAGGTGCCGCACCCGCTTCCTGTATTAAATGTTAATTATATTATCATTGGCGACGCAGTGCGCCCCCCCCCCCAGTATTAAAATCATTGGTGGCAGTGGCAGTTCCGATCGGAGCCCCCCAGCAGTGTAATCCTGGGGCTCCGATCGGTTACCATGGCAGCCAGGACGCTACTGAAGCCCTGGCTGCCATGGTAATCTCCCTGCTGCTGTGTGTACTATGCAGAGGGCAGCAGGGACAGTGTGAGCTCCTAGTCACCCTAATAGAGCTCTATCAGGGTGTATAGGACAAGGGATTAAAAGATCCCAGGTTCTGGCCCCTAAGGGGGGGAAATAGTTATTAAATAAAAAGTAAAAAAATAAAGAAAAAAGTAAAAAAATAAAGAAAAAAGTAAAAAAAAAACATAAAAATCTTAAGTATAAATCACCCCCTTTCCCAATTTTACATATAAAATATATAAACAATAAATAAATAAAGATATTACATATTGCCACGTCTGAAAAGTCCAAACTATTAAAATATAAAAAAAAATGTCCTATGCGGTGAGCGCCGTAACAGAAAAAATAAATAAATAACTGCGCGATTCGCCATTTTTTTTAGTCACCTTACCCCCCCCCCCCCCCCCAAAAAAATAGGATCAGACTCTTCTATTATGGGCTGGACGTTCCATAAAATGCGGAATGCACGCAGCTTTTTTTGGTGGTTTATTTTTTTTCGCGTGGTATCTAATGGTATTGAGTATCGCAATACTTTTTTATGGTATCGAAACCGAATCAAAATTTTGGTGTCGAAACAACCCTAGCCGGAAAGATGTGTCTGAATATGAAGACGTGCTAGCCTCACTGCTCTCAATTCTCTAAAATTGGAGGACTTCATCGCTTCATCTTTCGTCCATTTTCTCTGGACCCATAGATCGTCTCTATGGGCACCCCAGCCCCAAGAGGAGGCATCTGATGTGAGAATTTTCTGGCGATGGGGGTTCAGATCCCTGCCTTGCAGTAGGTGATTCGACAAGATCCACCACGTCAGGTCCTGGCGTGTTGAGGGAAATATCACTATCTTCCTGTCCAATGAACCGTAATTTCTGTTCCAGCTGGATAGAATATTGTTTCGTAACGTTCTCATGTGGGCTTTGGCCCAAGGAACGGCCTCTGTGGATGAGGTCAGGAGACCCAGTATCTTCATTGCTTGCCGTATAGAGATCTTGGTCCTAGACAGGAGGTGACAAATTCCTCTGTGAATAGAAGACACTCTTTGTGGTGACAACTTGATTGAATCCAGTATGTAACCCAGAAACTTTATCTGTTGTCATGGAATCAAAGTGGATTTCCGTTTGTTTATGAGGAAACCATGAGACTCAAGCATCTGAATGGTTACTTGCAGATGAAAGTTCATCTGATGGTTGGAGCTTGCCAATCGTCCAGGTACGGAATACGTGTGATACCCTTCAGCCTCAGAGCTGCTGTGAGGACAATTGATACCTTCGTAAAAACCCTTGGTGCAGATGTTATGCCGAAGGGAAGGCAGGTGAATTGGAGAAGAATCGCTAGTCTCAGAAACCTTCTATGACTGGGGGAAATCGGAATATGCAGATAGGCATCTGTTAAGTCTATTGACGCCATATAATCCTCTTTTCTCAGGATCCTTAGGACCAACCTCATCGATTCCATCTTGAACTTCTTTTTCACGAAGAACTTGTTCAGGAAAGTTAGATCGATTATCAGTCTCCATTTTCTTTCTGGCTTGGGTACAAGTATACGCCTTTGAACTGTTCCTTCGGAGGCCCTGGTTCTAGCGCGCCCTTCTGGATAAAATCCTGAAGAAGATGAAAGATGACCCGATTTTTGGGGTCGCTTAGACAAAATCGATCTGGAGGAAGGAAAGCGAACTCTAGGACATATCCATTTTTGATTGTAGAAATGACCCAGGCATCTGTGGATGTGAGAGACCAAACGTGTGAAAACTGTCTCAATCTTGCGCCAACTCTTGGCTGGATGTTGGCGTCATACAGTTGTGTTCAAAATTATTCAACCCCCACTGAAATTGAGTGTTTTGGCCAGTTTGACATTGATTTTGATCATTTCAGTCATCTTGTTTACAATTAAATCAAAGAGGCCCTTGTAAGTCAGACAAATCTAACATAACATTTATAATGAAATAACCACAAATGTCTTTTCTGTGCTTACATCACTATCAGTTTTATTCAACCCCCAAGTGACATTCGATCTTAGTACTATAACAGCTTTTAAACGTGAAGAATAGCTTGACACAAGTGTCTTGCAGCGATCTACGGTCCAGTTCAGTCCCATTCTTAGGCTTGCGTGCTGCAACTGCTTTCTTTAAGTCCCACCAGAGGTTCTCAATCGGATTTAAGTCTGGTGACTGCGATGGCCACTTCAAAATGTTCCAGCCTTTAATCTGCAACCATGCTCTAGTGGACTTGGAGGTATGCTTGGGATCATTGTCCTGTTGAAAGGTCCAACGTCTCCCAAGCCTCAGGTTTGTGACGGACTGCATCACATTTTCATCCAATATCTCCTGGTACTGAAGAGAATTCATGGTACCTTGCACACGCTGAAGCTTCCCTGTACCTGTAGAAGCAAAACAGCCCCAAAGCATGATTGACCCCCCGCCATGCTTCACAGTAGGCAAGGTGTTCTTTTCTTCATAGGCCTTGTTCTTCCTCCTCCAAACATAGCGTTGATCCATGGGCCCAAACAGTTCTAATTTTGTTTCATCAGTCCACAGAACACTATCCCAAAACTTTTGTGGTTTGTCCACATGACTTTTGGCATACTGCAGTCTTTGGAGACAGCAAGGGGGTGCGCCTTGGAGTTCTGGCATGGAGGCCTTCATTACGCAGTGTGCGCCTTATTGTCTGAACTGAAACTTCAGTACCCACATCTGACAAATCTTTTTTCAGTTCCTCAGCAGTCACACGGGGACTTTTCTCCACTTTGCGCTTCAGGTAGCGCACAGCAGTCGAAGTCAGCATCTTCTTTCTGCCACGACCAGGTAGCGTTTCAACAGTGCCCTTTGCCTTGAATTTGCGAATGATGCTTCCTTCGGTGCCTCTTGGTATGTTTAACATCTTTGCAATCTTCTTATAGCCATTGCCCTTCCTGTGAAGAGAAATCACCTCTTCTCTTGTCTTCATGGACCATTCTCTTGACTTCGCCATGTTTGTAAACACACCAGTAAATGTCTAGAAGGAGCTGAGTATCACAGTCCTTTTACATCTGCCTAATTGGTGCTTATTATGCTCGATTGCTGCTCCTTGACATCCACAAGTGTTTTCAATACCTGATCGAAAACACTTGAATGAACCTCTGTTCTTAAGAGTGGTAGTCTTTAAGGGGTTGAATAATTGTGTCAATGAAGAAATCACAAAAAAAACATTTAATACTGTATTACAAAAACAATTGATGTCATTTTAGTTGCATTTAGTTCTTTAAAAAGTCCTTGTAAGATTTCATTCTGAACACAATTACAAATGTACAGTAAATTCCCTAAAACCCTTTACAGCATTGGGGGTTGAATAATTTTGAACACAACTGTAACTCAGACTTTTTATTCGGTTTCTTTTTATATTCACATCTCTCCTGTTTGTGTCATGGACGGTGTACAGGAAATAAGGCAAAGCAACATGTATAAACGACTCGCTGGATCCAAAAACTAAGGAACCAAGGGAGACCCCTGCAGAAGACCTGGCACTTTCCCTGGCTGCTCAGCCTATGCAAAGATCCGAATGGTGGAGGTTTGCATATCCACGAACCTTGACTATAAAGCCCTGAGCACCCTACAATAGTGAGGGGACACGACCACCGGCTCCCTACACAAGACACGGAGGGAGTCAGGGTCACCTGGGATCCAGCAAACAGATATTAACAGATAAAGGTACACTTAGCTTTGAAGCAAACAGGAGGACAGATCAGCGTGCACACACACTCCAGGAAGTAATATAAGCCGCCCAAAAAAGCATTCTGGGGAGGCATTTAAAGGGAAGCAATTAACACATGACAGCTGAGAGAGGCTGACGAGAGGAGGAGCTGAATACCACAACACAGAAATTCAAGGAGGAGGTTCTGAAAGGCCTCTGTCAGAGCTTCTCAGCTGTCTGGTTGTGACAGTACCCCTCCCTCTACGAGTGGACTCCGGACACTCAGAACCCACCTTCTCAGGATGGGACCTATGGAAAGCCCTGATGAGACGAGAGGACTTAATGTCCGTCACTGGGACCCACATCCTCTCCTCAGGACCATACCCCTCCCACTGAACAAGGTACTGAAGAGAACCGCGGACAAGACGAGAATCCACAATCCTAGAGACCTGAAATTCAAGATTCCCATCAACCATAATCGGAGGAGGAGGCAAAGGCGAGGGTACAATGGGTTGAACATAAGGTTTCAATAAGGACTTATGAAAAACATTATGGATCTTCCAAGTCTGAGGAAGATCAAGACGGTATGCAACAGGATTGATGACAGACAGGATTTTGTAAGGCCCAATAAACCTAGGACCCAACTTCCAGGAGGGAACCTTCAATTTGATATTCTTGGTAGACAACCACACCAGATCACCAACATTCAGGTCCGGACCAAGCACACGTCTCTTATCAGCCACACGCTTATATCTCTCACTCATGCTCTTTAGATTATCTTGAATCTTTTGGCAAATAGATGACAAAGACGAGGAGAATCTGTCCTCATCAGGTAAACCAGAAGACCCCTCTCCCGAGAAAGTCCCAAACTGTGGATGAAACCCATATGCACCAAAAAATGGTGACTTATCAGAGGACTCCTGACGACGGTTATTTAAAGCAAACTCAGCAAGGGACAAAAAAAAACACCAATCCTCTTGATTCTCCGCCACAAAACAACGCAGATATGTCTCCAGATTCTGATTGACGCGCTCTGTCTGGCCATTCGACTGCGGGTGGAAAGCAGAAGAGAATGACAACCGAACCCCCAAGCGAGAACAGAAAGCCTTCCAGAATCTGGAAACAAACTGCGTGCCCCTATCAGAGACTATGTCTGAAGGAATACCGTGCAATTTGACAATGTGATCAACAAATGCCTGCGCCAGCGTCTTAGCATTGGGCAAGCCAGGAAAAGGGATGAAATGCACCATTTTGCTAAAACGGTCCACCACCACCAGAATCACAGTCTTCCCCGAGGAACGAGGCAGGTCCGTGATAAAGTCCATGGACAGATGTGTCCAAGGACGGGAAGGAATGGGTAAGGGAAGGAGAGGACCTGATGGCCGTGAATGAGGGACTTTGGCACGAGCGCAAGTCTCGCAGGCTGCCACAAAACCCTCAACCGACTTACGAAGCGCAGGCCACCAGAATCTCCGAGCGATGAGATCCAGTGTGGCTCTTACCCCCGGGTGCCCAGCAAGGACCGTATCGTGGTGTTCTTTAAAAATCTTGTGTCTTAAAGCGAGAGGCACAAACAACCTCCCAGGAGGACAAAGATCAGGAGCCTCTGACTGGGCTGCCTGCACCTCTGCCTCCAATTCAGGAAAAAGAGCAGAGACCACCACACCTTCAGCCAAAATGGGACCCGGGTCTTCAAAATTCCCGCCTCCCGGAAAACAACGTGACAGGGCATCTGCCTTCACATTCTTAACTCCAGGGCGGAACGTGACAACAAAATTAAACCTAGAAAAGAACAACGACCATCTGGCCTGTCTCGGGTTCAGACGCTTGGCTGACTCCAAGTAGGCCAGATTTTTATGGTCAGTAAATACGGTAATAGGGTGTCTGGCTCCCTCTAGCCAATGGCGCCATTCCTCAAAAGCCAACTTGATGGCCAACAATTCCCTATCTCCCACATCGTAATTTCTCTCTGCGGAGGAGAGTTTTCTTGAGAAAAAGGCACACGGTCGCCAATTGGCAGGAGAGGAACCCTGAGACAAGACCGCCCCCACACCCACCTCAGAAGCATCAACCTCAACTATGAAGGGTAACGAAACATCAGGTTGCACCAAGATGGGAGCGGAAGCAAAACTCTCCTTGATATCAGAAAAAGCCTTACGCGCCTCTACTGACCAAGAAGAAAAATCTACCCCGTTTCTGGTCATATCAGTGAGTGGTTTAACAATAGAGGAATAATTCAAAATAAACTTCCTGTAATAATTGGCAAAGCCCAAAAAACGCATCAGCGCCTTCTGATTCTCAGGAAGCTCCCACTCAAGCACAGCGCAGACCTTCTCGGGGTCCATGCGAAAACCAGAAGCGGAGAGAAGAAACCCCAGAAATTGAATTTCTGGAACCGCAAACACACATTTTTCCAGTTTCGCATATAATTTATTCTCCCGCAGGATGAGCAAGACCTGACGTAAATGTTCCTTATGAGTTTTGAAATCGGGAGAAAAAAATCAAAATGTCATCCAAATACACCAATACAAATTTTCCCATCAAATGATAAAAAATGCTGTTCACGAAATGCTGAAAAACGGCTGGGGCATTCATCAAACCAAAAGGCATAACCAAATTCTCAAAATGGCCCTCAGGGGTATTGAAGGCCGTCTTCCATTCGTCCCCTTCTCTGACCCTGACCAGGTTGTATGCCCCTCTTAAATCTAATTTGGAAAAGACTTTAGCCCCAACAACCTGGTTAAATAGGTCCGGGATCAGAGGAAGCGGATAAGGGTCACGAATTGTGATATTGTTCAGCTCCCTGAAATCCAGACATGGTCTTAAAGAACCATCTTTTTTCTTAACAAAGAAAAAACCAGCGGCAACAGGTGACTTCGAGGGTCGTATGTGTCCCTTTCTCAGACTCTCAGAGATATAAGCACGCATAGCGCCCCTTTCAGGTTGGGAAAGATTGTATAAACGAGATTTAGGCAGCTTGGCGTCTGGGATCAGATTAATAGGGCAATCGTACTCCCTGTGCGGGGGCAAATCCTGAACTCCACTCTCAGAGAAGACATCCGAAAATTCAGAGAGAAAAGATGGTACAGTCTTAGTAGCAACCTCAGAAACAGATGTCGTGAGGCAATTCTCTCTGCAAAAGTCACTCCAACCATTTATTTGCCTCGCTTGCCAATCAATGGTGGGGTTATGCTTAGTGAGCCAGGGTAGCCCCAACACAAGAGGAGTAGGCAAACCGCTAAGGACGAAACATGACACATCCTCAACATGAGCATCACTCACAATTAAATGGATATTGTGAACTATGCCCTTTAATGACTTCTGAGAAAGTGGAGCGGAATCGATAGCAAACACAGGAATATCCTTTCTCAAAGCGCACACCTGGAAACCATGAGTTATCGCAAAGTGATTATCAATGAGATTGACCGCTGCTCCACTATCCACAAAAATCTAACAAAAAATGTTCTTGCTCTCTAGCGCCACCCTAGCCGGCAGGACAAAACGGGAACTACAAGCAAACGGAAAACCTTCAATCTCCGCCTCAACCCTGCCAATAGTAACAGACGGAACATTTTTCAAAGATTTTTTCCTCTTTGTTTCTTTATTATACCCAGAGAACTGCCTGAATCTCCTAGAGGGACAAATATTTGCCAAATGATTAATACCTCCACAACAAAAACAAACCCTCCCATGCGGGCTGAATCTTCTATTGTCAGAAGCAATCAACCCCAGCTGCATGGGCTCCTGCTCAGAAGGGGCTGACAGCGACTGAGACCCCTGCGCAGAGAATGGGACCGCTGCACAGTCCTGGGACCGAGTATGACAGGAAGGAGAGATCTATCCTCTCTCTCTAAGACGCCTGTCAATACGAACGGCCTGAGACATAGCAGAGTCCAAAGAAATAGGCCTTTCATGAAAGGCAAATGCATCTTTCAATCCCTCTGAAAGACCATGGCAAAATTGACTTCGGAGCGCAGCATCATTCCAACCAGTATCAGCTGCCCATCTCCGAAATTCTGAGCAGTATATTTCTGCGGATTGTTTACCCTGGCATAGGAGACGTAGTCTAGACTCCGCCAGAGCAATACGATCCGGATCATCATATATCTGACCCAGGGCTAAAAAGAATTCATCCACTGAACGGAGGGGGAGTGCCCCCTCCGGCAGCGAAAAGGCCCAGGACTGAGCGTTACCCCTGAGCAGCGATATAATGATCCCCACCCTCCGTTCCTCATCACCAGAAGAATGGGGAAGAAGGCGAAAATGGAGTTTGCAAGCCTCTCTAAAACGCACAAAATTCTCACTACCCCCGGAGAACGTATCCGGGAGCGAGATCTTAGGCTCAGAGCAAACTCCATGAACGCCAGCTGAACCGGTCACTTGAAGCTGAGAAAAAGTCCTGCGGAGATCAGCTACCTCCAATGAAAGACCCTGGAAGCGTTCAGCCAAAAGTGAAACCGGATCCATGCTTGAGACGGTTATGGCGGCTTATAATGTCATGGACGGTGTACAGGAAACAAGGCAAAACAACATGCATAAATGACTCGCTGGATCCAAGAGCTAAGGAACCAAAGGGAGACCCCTGCAGAAGACCTGGCACTTTCCCTGGCTGCTCAGCCTATGCAAAGATCCGAATGGTGGAGGTTTGCATATCCACGAACCTTGACTATAAAGCCCTGAGCACCCTACAATAGTGAGGGGACACGACCACCGGCTCCCTACACAAGACACGGAGGGAGTCAGGGTCACCTGGGATCCAGCAAACAGATATTAACAGATAAAGGTACACTTAGCTTTGAAGCAAACAGGAGGACAGATCAGCGTGCACACACACTCCAGGAAGTAATATAAGCCGCCCAGAAAAGCATTCTGGGGAGGCATTTAAAGGGAAGCAATTAACACATGACAGCTGGGAGAGGCTGACGAGAGGAGGAGCTGAATACCACAACACAGAAATTCAAGGAGGAGGTTCTGAAAGGCCTCTGTCAGAGCTTCTCAGCTGTCTGGTTGTGACAGTTTGCCACGAAAAGACCTTTGTCTGAACGGCTGTCCATTTCCGAATCTAGGCAATCTCTTTCTTTGGAAACAAAAGGACCTGAACAAGGTTTTCTTTTTAGAATCTGGAAATACTGAGCCCTTTCCTTCATTCAGAGACTCAAGGATTTTATCTAACCGGGGCCCGAAATAGCGATGTGGGCTGGATTTTTTGTCAATGTATCTCCTGGCCATTGTTTTTATCCAGAGCGCTCTTCTTGCCGCATTAGTGAGAGGCAAGGAGTTTGCTGAAAATATTGCAATATCAAGTGGAGCATCACATAAAAATTCTGAAGCAGCTTTTATCACAGTTTTTTTTAAATGTCTTCTCTAGCCACTTCCTCCTCCAGGTCATGGGAGACAGCCAAATTCTTAAAGCCCTGGCTACCGGAACGGATGATAACCCAGCCACACAGGCCGCTGAAGTGGATGCATAATCTCTTTTTAATAAAGACAACATTTTCCTATCCATAGGATCTTTAATAAGTGATGCCTCGTCTGAAGGCGAACAACTACTAAATCATCCTTAGGCACTGAGGCCCATTGTTCTGAAAATGTCTCATCCAGTTTATATATGGATTTTAGCCTGGATCCTGTGATGGGTTATCCCAGTCCTGCCTGATCCATTGATTAAGGACCGGATGACCGGGTAACGTACTTCCCTTGGTTTTAGGAAAATAAAAAAGTTTATCTGATTTAGACTTCCCAGAAGTATCTCTGTCAGACTCTAATGTCCGTCAGGATTATAATAATCACCAGGATCCTCAACAGAAACATCAGATATGACTTCACCCTCGGACAGGCACTCCTCGTCAGAAGAGGATAAAAACAATTGTGGTGGAGGAGATCTGATAGAATGTCTTGGCCTCTTATCTGCTGACTTGAGGTCAGTTGACTTTCAAACCACATAATAAAGTCCATATTCCCTGACTGAACAGATGCAGCAGAAGACATGCAGTTTGCGCACATATCGGCAGCTATTTCGTCACACTTTTGACAAAAACGTTGTCTAGCTTTTCTTTTCTTTTTACCGGATTCCTCATGTGAGGCAGACATTTAGTTAAAAGACAACAGAGTCAGAATTAATAAGCAGCCAAACCCCTGGAGAAGTTTAAATATAACGTAGTCTACCATGAATGGCAACCAGCTTAAGGTAAACAAAGGAGAACATCCTGCAAAGTTCCATAAATTCCAAGCAGACATCCCGAATCCCACATGAATCACCATACTTACCGCAGTAAGCAGCGGGTTAAGCGTCCTGGCTGAGCGCACTTGCATCTCGCCGCATGCACGCGATTAAATAGCCGGACTTCCGGCCGCCATGTGCATGGAACTAGCTCCCCCCCAGCTACACATGCACGCCGGGTTAGTTCCTTCAGTAGTCGGAAATCATCATCGGCTTGTGGAGCGGAGCACTGTAAGAATACACAGGGAAGGTGCGTCTGTTCCACCTTCAGGTTGAGGGACAGACAAGCCTGTATGCGATCTGGAAGGGATCGGGTGGTTTTGCAGAAGTTGACACCGTGTCTATCTAGGACCTAGAGAATAAAAAAATACGAGTCTCTGGTCTTGTGTGTAGACTTATATGGCCGGTTAAATAGTCAATTAATCAAGTTTATTGCTTTATAATGTGTCTCTATCCTAATTGTACCTAGGGGACTTAACCCCATTCGTTATGTGCTGCCAAGGACGATCAGGAAATTATATTATTGTGTAAAACTAAAATAAATCATACATATTAGGTATCGCCACGTCCGTAACAACCTGCTCTATAAAAATATCACGTGACCTAACCCCTCAGATGAACACCGTAAAAAGAAAAGAAAACTGTGTCAAAAAAGCTATTTTTTGGTCACCTTACATCACAAAAAGTATAATACCAAGTGATCAAAAAGTAATACGGACCCCAAAATAGTACTAATCAAACCGTCATCTCATCCCTCAAAAAATGAGACTCTACTTAAGACAATCGCCCAAAAAAATGAATGGCTCTCAGAATATGGAAAGACTGAAACATGATTTTTTTAAATTAAAAAATGCTGTTATTGTGTAAAACATAAATAAATAAAAAAAAGTATACATATTAGGTATCGACGTGTCCGTAAGAACCTGCCTGTATAAAACTATCACATGAACTAACCCCTCAGGTGAACACCGTAAAAAAAATAAAAAATAAAAACGGTGTAAAAAGAAAGCAATTTTTTGTCACCTTACATTACAAAAAGTTTAATACCAAGTGATCAAAAAGTCATATGCACCCTAAAATAGTGCCAATCAAAACAAATCATCTCCAAAATTAGACCTTACATAAGACAGTCACCCAAAAAATAAAAATAAACTATGGCTTTCAGAATACGGAGACACAAAAAAAATGTTTTTTTCAAAAATGCTTTATTATGTAAAACTGAAACAAACAACCCAAAAAAGTTGTCATATTTGGTATTTTCACATTTGTAACAACCTGCTCTATAAAAATAGCACTTGATCTAACCTGTCAGATGAACATTGTAAATAACAAAGAATAAAAACGGTGCCAAAACAACTATTTTTTTGTTACCTTACCTCACAAAAAGTGTAATATAGAGCAACCAAAAATCATATGTACCCTAAACTAGTACCAACAAAACTGCCACCTTATCCCGTAGTTTCCAAAATGGAGTCATCTTTTGGGAGTTTCTACTCTAGGAGTGCATCAGGGGGTCTTCAAATGTGACATGGCAACTATATGCGTTCCTTTCCTGCCACCCTATCCCGTAGTTTCTAAAAAAACTTTTTGGGAGTTTCTACTCTAGGGGTGCATCAGGGGGGCTTCAAATCGGACATGGTGTCCAAAAATACAGTCTAGCAAAATCTGCCTTCCAAAAACCGCATGGCATTCCTTTCCTTCTGCGCCCTGCCGTCTGCCCGTACAGCAGTTTACGACCACATATGAGGTGTTTCTGTAAACTACAGAATCAGGGCAATAAATATTGAGTTTTGCTTGGCTGTTAACCCTTGTTTTGTTATTGGAAAAATGGATTAAAATGGAAAATCTGCCAAAAAAGTGAAATTCTGAAATTTCATCTCCATTTTCTTTTAATTCTTGTGTAACACCTAAAGGGTTAACAAAGCTTGTAAAATCAGTTTTGAATACCTTGAGGGGTGTAGTTTCTAGAATGGGGTGGTTTCTATTATGTAAGCCTCACAACGTGACTTCAGACCTGAACTGGTCCTTAAAGAGGACCTTTCACTGATTTTTACACTGTGAACTAAGTATACAGACATGTACAGCGGCGCCCGGGGATCTCACTGCACTTACTATTATCCCCGGGCGCCGCTTCGTTCTCCCGCTATTCCCTCCGGTATCTCCGCTCACTAAGTTATAATAGGCGGAGATTTCAGTCCCAAAGTTATGGTAGGCGGAGTCTGCCCTTGTTCTGCTCTAGCGCTGGCCAATCGCATTGCAGAGCTCACAGCCTGGGAGAAAATAACCTCCCAGGCTGTGAGGTCTGCGCTGCGATTGGCCAGCGCTAGAGCAGAACAAGGGCAGACTCCGCCTACCATAACTTTGGGACTGAAATCTCTGCCTATTATAACTTAGTGAGCGGAGATACCGGAGGGAATAGCGGGAGAACGAAGCGGCGCCCGGGGATAATAGTAAGTGCAGTGAGATCCCCGGGCACCGCTCTACATGTCTGTATACTTAGTTCACAGTGTAAAAATCAGTGAAAGGTCCTCTTTAAAAAGTGGGTTTTGGAAATCTTCTGAAACATTTCAAGATTTGCTTCTAAACTTCTAAGCCTCCTAACGTCCCCAAAAAATAAAATGGCATTCACAAAATGATCCAAACATGAAGTAGACATATGGGGAATGTAAAGTAATAACTATTTTTTGAGGTATTACTATGTATTATAAAAGTAGAGAAATTGAAATTTGGAAGTTTGCTAATTTGTAAGAACTTTTGGTAAATTTGGTATTTTTTTATAAATAAAAAGGAAATATTTTGACTCAATTTTACCACTGTCATGAAGTACAATATGTGACGAGAAAACAGTCTCAGAATGGCCTGGATAAGTACAAGCGTTTTAAAGTTATCACCACATAAAGTGACAGATGTCAGATTTGCTAAAAATGGCCTGGTCCTTAAGGTGAAAAATGGCAGGGTCCTGAAGGTGTTAATAAATAGCATTTGTATGCAAAAAATACTGTGAGCCAGCCGTTTATTATATTGTTTATTTATATGATTACGGCCAGCTGGTAACCGGTAGGTTGAGCTCCAGTACTTTGCTGGTTAAGCTTCTCTAAAGTTTATTAGTTTTGTTACAATCTCACCCAGTGTATGAGCCAAACAGGAATGTAGACTGATACATTTTACCTGCACTGATACACTGTAACAAAGCATCAGTGCCAGACATAGATTTCTGCTGCTAACGTCCTTAGCTCACAGGTTATTCCATCTTGTGACGCACATAACCTGTCCTCCTGCTTTGTAGTTGCCCATAAAGTCTGAGGATGCCGACGTCTCCGCTTGGGACTATGCAGCGGAGCAGAAGGACGTTGTGGTGGTCAGTGGTCCGGAGTGGCGCTCCGCAGCCGGTATGTTGTTCTAATTGTGGTCCGTAGAAATAGAGGTTCACCTGTGATTGCGATAATATTCATTACTCGAATGCTCAGCTTCTGAAACAGAAGAAAACTTGGGGACCGCCGCCAGTCGCTAGAATGAAGCAGTGATATAAATGTCATGTACATAAATGGTAGTCACCCAGACAGGAAGTGCAGCGGTCGCCAGGTTCCCCCTCTGCAGAATGTAGCCAGCTGAGCAGTAAGAGAAGAGATAAAGATGGATCCTGCTGTGGTGGGTACCACCAGGTATACACCGTACATGTAGGTAGTCTAGTGCAGTGAGGCAGGATCCTCCTTTAACACCTTTAACACGTTTAACCCCTTGAGGACACATGACGTACCGGTACGTCATGTGTTGTTCCGATCACCGCCGCCCAAATCATGAGCAGGCACCTCGGCTAAATGCGCGGGGGGATGTCTCCCGTGACCCCCCCCCCCCCCCCGTGTCGGCAATCAAGCAAACTGCAGGTCAATTCAGACCTGCGGTTTGCTGCGCTTTCTGCAGTTTCTGATCCCCGCGATCCCTGACTGCGGGGATCAGAAACTTTAAAATGCCCAAAGTAAAGATTTTTCACCCCCCCTGCACCCCAGAATGATTTTATGCCGGCAGGTGGTGCGAGCGGTGCGGGAGGCGGGCGGTGCAGCAGGCGGGATCGCGATCCCCCGCCCGCCTCCTCTTGAATGTTCATAGGCGTCCTTTAGGTATACCAGAGTGTCAGCACATTGCTGACACTCGGGTATAAACGGCAGACATCTGTGCTGTGATGTCAGCCGTTTAACCCTGTATGGAAAAGGTTAACAGTCAGGGAGCTCCCTCCCTCTCCCATCGGGGGGCTGCTGTGCGTTTGCAGCCCCCAGACAGGATGGGGTCACAGAGGGAGGGAGCCCCCCTCCTTACCCTTCCCTGTCTGCTCAGTTGTGGCAGACGAGGAAGGTTCCCATGGCAACAGGACGCCTTCTCAGGCATCCTGCTGTCCATGGTGCTGAACAGATCTGTGCTAAAGGCATAGATCTGTTCAGACAAAGTGTAAGTAAAATACAGTACAATACCCTATATAGTGTACTGTACTGTATTATACAGACATCAGACCCATTGGATCTTCAAGAACCAACTGGGTCTGGGTCAAAAAAAAGTGGAAAAAAAAGTGAAAAAAGTAAAGAGAAAAAAAACACATTTATCACTGAATAAAAAAAAAATACACTACACATATTAGGTATCGCCGCGTCCGTAACAACCTGATCTATAAAACGGTCATGTTACTTTCCCCGCATGGTGAACGCCATAAAAATAAAAAAATAAAAACTATGAGGAAATTTACATTTTGCCCACCCTATTTCTCAAAAAAGGTAATAAAAGTGATCAAAAAAGTCGCATGTACGCCAAAATAGTACCAATCAAACCGTCATCTCATCCCGCAAAAATCATATCGTACCCAAGATAATCGCCCCAAAACTGAAAAAACTATGGCTCTTAGACTATGGAAACACTAAAACATGATTTGTTTTTGTTTCAAAAATGAAATCATTGTGTAAAACTTACATAAATAAAAAAAAGTATACATATTAGGTATCGCCGCGTCTATATCGACCGGCTCTATAAAAATATCACATGACCTAACCCCTCAGATGACCACGTAAAAAAATTAAAATAAAAATGGTGTAAAAAAAGCAATTTTTTGTCATCTTACGTCACAAAAAGTGTAATAGCAAGTGATCAAAAAGTCATATGCACCCCAAAACAGTGCCAATCAAACCGTCATCTCATCCCACAAAAAATGAGACCCTACCTAAGATAATCGCCCAAAAACTGAAAAAACTATGGCTGTCAGACTATGGAGACACTAAAACATGATTTTTTTGTTTCAAAAATAAAAACATTGTGTAAAACTTACATCAATAAAAAAATTGTATACATATTAGGTATCACCGCGTCCGTGACAACCTACTCTATAAAAACATCACATGATCTAAACTGTCAGATGAATGTTGTAAATAACAAAAAAAAAAGTTCCAAAAAAGCTATTTCTTGCTACCTTGCCTCACAAAAAGTGTAATATAGAGCAACCAAAAATCATATGTACCCTAAACTAGTACCAACAAAACTGCCACCCTATCCCGTAGTTTCTAAAAAAAACTTTTTGGGAGTTTCTACTCTAGGGGTGCATCAGGGGGGCTTCAAATCGGACATGGTGTCCAAAAATACAGTCTAGCAAAATCTGCCTTCCAAAAACCGCATGGCATTCCTTTCCTTCTGCGCCCTGCCGTGTGCCCATACAGCAGTTTACGACCACATATGGGGTGTTTCTGTAAACTACCGAATCAGGGCCATAAATATAGCATTTTGTTTGGCTGTTAACCCTTGCTTTGTTACTGGAAAAAAAATATTAAAATGGAAAATCTGCCAAAAAAGTGAAATTTTGAAATTGTATCTCTATTTTCCATTAAATCTTGTGCAACACCTAAAGGGTTAACAACGTTTGTAAAATCAGTTTTGAATACCTTGAGGGGTGTAGTTTCTTAGATGGGGTCACTTTTATGGAGTTTCTACTCTAGGGGTGCATCAGGGGGGCTTCAAATGGGACATGGTGTCAAAAAAACAGTCCAGCAAAATCTGCCTTCCAAAAACCACTACGGCGCACCTTTCCCTCTACGCCCTACCGTGTGCCCGTACAGCAGTTTACGGCCACATATGGGATGTTTCTGCAAACTACTGAATCGGGGCAATAAATATAGCATTTTGTTTGGCTGTTAACCCTTGCTTTGTTACTGGAAAAAATGGATTAAACTAAACTTCTAAGCCTTGTAACATCCCCCAAAAATAAAATATCATTCCCAAATTGATCCAAACATGAAGTAGACATATGGGGAATGTAAAGTAATAACTATTTTTGTAGGTATTACTATGTATTATAGAAGTAGAGAAATTGAAACTTGGAAATTTGCAATTTTTTACAAATTTTTGGTAAATTTAGTATTTTTTTTATAAATAAAAAAGATTTTTTTTACTTCATTTTACCAGTGTCATGAAGTATAATATGTGACGAAAAAACAGTCTCAGAATGGCCTGGATAAGTCAAAGTGTTTTAAAGTTATTAGCACTTAAAATGACACTGGTCAGATTTGCAAAAAATGGCCCGGTCCTTAAGGTGAAATAAGGCTGTGTCCTTAAGGGGTTAACAACCTCAGAAATAAAAATCATATATATATTTTTTTTTACATTTCCCCAAGGAAATTCTGCCCCAATTCCAGTGAGAATTTTGGAGCCGAGTGTTGCTGGTCATCAGGACCCTACAGACCCCAAAGCAAGTTACATACCAGGTCAGTGATCAGCTCTGCGGGGAGAGAAGCAGCTTCTGATACCACGTATACTTACCACTGCTTTGTCTCCTCAGCTGCACATAGCACCGAAAGTCCCCCCAGAAAATGTCGGACCCCCCTGGGTTCTCAGGAGTGTATCACGCAGGAGCACCAGGTACATTGGATCATCAGGTCTCCTTCACTCCAGATTGAGGGGGGGGGGGGGGTTATAATATATTCATATAATGTGACGGTTTGCATTTGGCAGGCTGAGCCGCCGGGGGATGGGATGCTTCATCAGGAGTGTAAGGAGGAGGAAGACGCGGCCATTCCTGGTGACGACGACTCAGGTAAGTTTGGATAATAACCACTCTGCCTCATTGCCTGAGATGGACCGGACCGCTACAGGATTCCTCCACCAGTCACACAGATACACAGTCATGTTATCAGTCTGATTTTAGGAGGAGAAGCTAGCTACTTCCTCCCTCAGTGATAGAACTAGACTTCCCAGCATTCCTTGTCTATGATCTTATTTCCCAGGCTGGCTGCCTTTTATAAGTAGGAAAAGCTAGCTACTTCCACCCTCAAATATAAAACTAGACTTCCCGCCATTCCATATTTTTCTACCTTTTATCTCCCAGGTTGGCAGTTATATGTAGGAGGAGAAGTTAGCTACTTCCCAGCACAATGATAGAACTAGACTTCTTAGCATCCCTTGATGTTCATCTTGTTATGTGCCAGGCTGGCTGCCATTTTTATGTAGGAGAAATTCGATACTTCCTCCTGGTGTAAAAGACCTAGATTTCCTAGCATTCCTAATTTGTAATCTTTTATGTTCCTGGTCCCCAATTACACATAGAAGAAGTTAGCTACTCCCCCTTTAATAATAGAAGTAGGCTTCGCAATATTCCTTGTTTTTCAGCTTGGTATGTCCAGAGCTGTATGCTATTTACTGGTTGAATTAGACTGCCCATACCTCATAACCAGCATTTATATGTAGGAGAAGTTAGCTACTTCCTCCCTCAATGATCGAACTAGACTTCTGTCACAACCAGACAGCTGAAATGCTCTGACAGAGGCCTTTTTAGAACCTCCTCCTTGAGTTTTCTTTGTTGTGGTATTCAGTTCCTCATCTCGTTAGCCTCTCTCGGCTGTCATGTAGTTGGACTGATTGCTTCCCTTTAAATTCCTCCCCATAATGCTTTACTGGGCGGCTTATACTTCTTCCTGGAGTGTGTGTGCATGCTGATCCTGTTTCCCAGTCTGCTACAAAGTTAAGTGCTGTACATTTATCTGTTATTTTCTCTTTGCTGGATCCCAGGTGACCCTGACTCCCTCCGTGTCTGGTGTAGGGAGCCGGTGGTCGTGTCCCCTCACTATTGTAGGGTGTTATATAGTCGAGGTACGTGGATATGCAACCATCCACCTTTGGGATCTTTGCATAGGCTGAGCAGCCAGGGAAAGTGCTAGGTCTTGTGCAGGGGTCTCCCTTTTGGTTCCTTAGCTTTGGATCCAGTGAGTCATATATGCATGTTGCTTTGTCTTGTTTCCTGTACACCGTCCGAGACATTATAAGCCGCCAAAACCGTCTCAAGCATGGATCCGGTTTTACTTTTGGCTCAACGACTTCAGGGTCTTTCATTGGAGGTAGCTGATCTCCGCAGGACTTTTTCTCAGCTTCAAGTGACCGGTTCAGCTGGCGTTCATGGAGTTTGTTCTGAGCCTAAGATCTCGCTCCCGGATACGTTTTCCGGGGGTAGTGAGAATTTTGTGCGTTTTAGAGAGGCTTGCAAACTCCATTTTCGCCTTCTTCCCCATTCCTCTGGTGATGAGGAACGGAGGGTGGGGATCATTATATCGCTGCTCAGTCGTGGGAGTTTTCCATGCCGGTGGGGGCACGGCCTCTCCGTTCAGTGGATGAATTCTTTTTAGCCCTGGGTCAGATATATGATGATCCAGATCGTATTGCTCTGGCTGAGTCTAGACTACGTCTGTTATGCCAGGGTAAACAATCCGCAGAAATATACTGCTCAGAATTTCGGAGATGGGCAGCTGATACTGGTTGGAATGATGCTGCACTCCGAAGTCAATTTTGCCATGGTCTTTCAGAGGGATTGAAAGATGCATTTGCCTTTCATGAAAGGCCTATTTCCTTGGACTCTGCTATGTCTCAGGCCGTTCGTATTGACAGGCGTCTTAGAGAGAGAGGAGAGACACAAGATTTTTAAGGAACACCACGATACTGTCCTTGCTGGGCACCCGGGGGCAAGAGCCAAACTGGATCTCATCGCTCGGAGATTCTGGTGGCCTGCGCTTCGTAAGTCGGTTGAGGGTTTTGTGGCAGCCTGCGAGACTTGCGCTCGTGCCAAAGTCCCTCATTCACGGCCATCAGGTCCTCTCCTTCCCTTACCCATTCCTTCCTGTCCTTGGACACATCTGTCCATGGACTTCATAATGGACCTGCCTCGTTCCTCGGGGAAGACTGTGATTCTGGTGGTGGTGGACCGTTTTAGCAAAATGGTGCATTTCATCCCTTTTCCTGGTTTGCCCAATGCTAAGACGCTGGCGCAGGCATTTATTGATCACATTGTCAAATTGCACGGTATTCCTTCAGACATAGTCTCTGATAGGGGCACGCAGTTTGTTTCCAGATTCTGGAAGGCTTTCTGTTCTCGCTTGGGGGTTCGGTTGTCATTCTCTTCTGCTTTCCACCCGCAGTCGAATGGCCAGACAGAGCGCGTCAATCAGAATCTGGAGACATATCTGCGCTGTTTTGTGGCGGAGAATCAAGAGGATTGGTGTTCTTTTTTGTCCCTTGCTGAGTTTGCTTTAAATAACCGTCGTCAGGAGTCCTCTGATAAGTCACCATTTTTTGGTGCATATGGGTTTCATCCGCAGTTTGGGACTTTCTCGGGAGAGGAGTCTTCTGGTTTACCTGATGAGGACAGATTCTCCTCGTCTTTGTCATCTATTTGGCAAAAGATTCAGGATAATCTAAAGAGCATGAGTGAGAGATATAAGCGTGTAGCAGATAAGAGACGTGTGCTTGGTCCGGACCTGAATGTTGGTGATCTGGTGTGGTTGTCTACCAAGAATATCAAATTGAAGGTTCCCTCCTGGAAGTTGGGTCCTAGGTTTATTGGGCCTTACAAAATCCTGTCTGTCATCAATCCTGTTGCCTACCGTCTTGATCTTCCTCAGACTTGGAAGATCCATAATGTTTTTCATAAGTCCTTATTGAAACCTTATGTTCAACCCATTGTACCCTCGCCTTTGCCTCCTCCTCCGATTATGGTTGATGGGAATCTTGAATTTCAGGTCTCTAGGATTGTGGATTCTCGTCTTGTCCGCGGTTCTCTCATTGGGAGGGTTATGGTCCTGAGGAGAGGATGTGGGTCCTAGTGACGGACATTAAGGCCTCTCGTCTCATCAGGGCTTTCCATAGGTCCCATCCTGAGAAGGTGGGTTCTGAGTGTCCGGAGTCCACTTGTAGAGGGAGGGGTACTGTCACAACCAGACAGCTGAGAAGCTCTGACAGAAGCCTTTCAGAACCTCCTCCTTGAGTTTTCTTTGTTGTGGTATTCAGTTCCTCATCTCGTTAGCCTCTCTCAGCTGTCATGTAGTTGGACTGATTGCTTCCCTTTAAATTCCTCCCCATAATGCTTTACTGGGCAGCTTATACTTCTTCCTGGAGTGTGTGTGCATGCTGATCCTGTTTCCCAGTCTGCTACAAAGTTAAGTGCTGTACATTTATCTGTTACTTTCTGTTTGCTGGATCCCAGGTGACCCTGACTCCCTCCATGTCTGGTGTAGGGAGCCGGTGGTCGTGTCCCCTCACTATTGTAGGGTGTTCAGAGGTTATATAGTCGAGGTACGTGGATATGCAACCATTCACCTTTGGGATCTTTGCATAGGCTGAGCAGCCAGGGAAAGTGCTAGGTCTTGTGCAGGGGTCTCCCTTTTGGTTCCTTAGCTTTGGATCCAGTGAGTCATATATGCATGTTGCTTTGTCTTGTTTCCTGTACACCGTCCGTGACAACTTCCCAGCATTCCTTGCTTTGACCTTATGTTTCCATTTATGTTGGAAAAGTTGGCTACTTCCTCCCTCAGTGATAGAATTAGTCTTTTCTTGATTGTCAGCCTGGCTGCCATTTTTATGTGGGTCGAGAAAAGAAGCTAGCTACTTCCTCCCTCAAATATAAAACTAGGCATCCCAGCCTTCCTTGATTTTTATTTTGTTTTTTGTACTTGTATCCCAGGGTGGACTTCATTGATATGTAGAAGGAGCTAGCTACCTCCGACCTCATTTAGGTAGACTTTCCATCAGCCTTTGTTTTTCAACCTGCTGTGGCTCACACTACCATTTATATGTTGGAGGAGAAGCTAGCTACTTCCCCTCTCAGTGATAGAACTAGACTTCCCAGAATGTCCGTTTTATGTAGAATGAGAAGTTAGCCACTTCCTCCCTCGGTGATAAAAAGTAGACTTCCCGGCTTATTTTTAGCCTGTTATGTCCCAGGTTGCTAATTAGATGTAGAAGAAGAAGCTAGCTACTTTCACTCCTTATTTTCAGCTTGTTATGTTCCAGGCTGGATATCAGTTATAGCTACTTCCCCCTCACTGGTTGAACTAGAGTTTCCAGCTGTCCCAGGCCACCATATATATTGGAGGAGAAGCTAGTCACTTCCTCCCTGATGATAGAACTAGATCTCACATCATTCGTCGTATTCGCCTTATGGCTGCCACTTATATGAAGAAGTTAGCTACTTCCTTCCTCGATGAAGGAACTATACCCCCCAGCAGTTCTTGGTTTTTGTGATTGACTACCGGACCTCATCCCAGGAAGCTGGAGAAACCTCTTGGTGACAGATAAGGAAGCCCCTCCGACAACTGATATGTCACTGCCAGACAGCTACCGCCTGTCCCAGAAGCGTACACTGCACACGTGGGTTCAGGTTTCATTTTTTTTATTTCTTGCAGGTGAAGATGATTCCACAGACCTCCAGGAGCGATGCCGGAATCCTGCCTCCTCCGAGGATTTTATAGAGGAAGATAATGAGATGATCTCACAGGAGTATCCGGTACAGTGACCTCATGCGATATACAGTGTGCACATGTCCCTGTATGAGGACATACCGTCCATTATAACGCACGTTCCTGTATTACAGTCCGATGTCTATGATGGGTTAATTCACCGGCCGTGTAAAGAGGAGGCAGGGCCTGATTACATAAACTCAGGTAAAAAATTACGGTATGTTTGGTATGTACGGGCGATCCCTTTAAGAGGTCCATCGTTGCCATTAGAAGAGTTCAGCGAAGCTCTAACATAGTCCGTGTGATGAGGATGTGTGGGGTGAGCTCCTCGCCCGTCCTATCTACCGAGTGCTGACCGGGAGATACCTGAATATAAAGTGGCAGCGGGAATGATGATGGCGATAAGGAGAGATGATCGGCAATTGACTAGAAGGGTCTTCAGAAACAGCCGAGTGGAGCGGTCAGCGGCAGGGCCACTCAAGTCATACTGGTCGGACCCTCACCAATACCTAGGCACAGAGACCCCCACTATTAATAATTACAGTTTAAAAATATCAATAGTTTTATTATCATCAGTTTATATATAGTATTATTAGATAACATTATTGTATAGTATGTGTGATATAGTGAACTTTATATATTGTTATTGTGTAGTATACGTTATACAGTAGTATAGCAAAGTATAGTATATATTATACAGTATTATTTAGTATTTTAGCTAGTTATATATTATATACATTATATAGTAGTATATGATGATACAGTAGAGACATTATTATGTAGAATTATTATATAGTGCACATGATATAGTATAGTGTATATTATGGGGTGTCATAGTGTAGTATTATTCTACATTATAGTAATATAGCAGAGTATATATTATGTAGTATTATAGTATATATTATATAGTTTTATGTGGTATAATATATTATATATCATAATGTAGGATTATAATATATAGTAATATGTAGTATTATAGTGTTATGTACTATTATAGTAGAGTACATACTGTTATGCACTATGTAGTAGTATGACACAGCATAGTATACCGTATATTATGTAGGATTATAGTATTATTATGTAATGTTATAGTATATATCAGCAGTGGTGAACCTATGGAGGCAGCACCCACACCCTGGAAAAAGTCTATGGTGTACCAATATGCCTTAGGGCCCATTCAGACGGCCATAGTGCTTTGCAGATTCGCAAAACATGGATACCAGCCGTGTGCGTTCTGCTATTTGCGGACCGCATATGGCCGCAACCATAATAGAAAATACCTATTCTTGTCCGCAGGACAAGCTCTATCTTCTCCGTGGAGCCGCGGAACTGAACCACGGATGCGGACAGCACATGGTGTGCTGTCCACATCTTTTGCGGCCCTGTTGAAATGAATGGGTTCGCACCCGTACCGCATATGGCCGTCTGAATGAGCCCTTAGACTTGTCCTGCCATACATCAGCACAGGCAGCGCACTGAATGGAGGCAGGTATTATAGCTAATGATAAAGTACATGGAAGATTTACAGTCAGGTCCATAAATATTGGGACATCGACACAATTCTAACATTAGGCTGAAAAAACATTCCTGTGGTGATGTCAGTGATGACCTGTGGTGACGTCAGATCACATGCTCCAATCACATGGTCCATCATGGAGCATGTGATCTGACATCACCACAGGTCCTTTAGCCGGCAGCTCATCATTAAAGAAGTAAATAAGAGACCGGGAACTACGCGATCAAGAGGAGAAGGTGAGTTAATTTTTTTTATTTTTTTTAACCCCTCCAGCCCTATTATACTCTGCATTCTGTATTCAGAATGCTATTATTTTCCCTTATAACCATGTTATAAGGGAAAATAATACAGTGAATAGACTGTCACCTAGCAACCATGCGTGAAAATCGCACCGCATCCGCACTTACTTGCGATTTTCACTCAGCCCTGTTCATTTCTATGGGGCCTGCGTTACGTGATAAACGCACAATATAGAACATGCTGCGATTTTCACGCAAAGCACAAGTGAAAATCACCGCTCATGTGCACAGCCCCATAGAAATGAATGGGTCCGGATTCAGTGCGGGTGCAATGCGTTCAACTCCTGCATTGCACCCGCACGGAAATCTCGCCCGTGTGAACTCAGCCTAAAGCGCATCTTGTTCGTTTCATTTCATATCCCTTGTGGTGGTGTATAGAGCCAAACATGTTAGAATTGTGTCCATGTCCCAATATTTATGGACTGTAGTATTCTGGGTAAATTGCGGTGTTGGCGCTGGTGATAAATAAGAGGGTTGCAGTTTGTGCTCTCGGTCACCGTCACTGGTAATCTGTAGGATTATAGCGTTATATTGTATTATGTTACATATATATTACAGTGTTCTATACAGTAACTCATTATTCTCGCTCGCTGTAGGTCCGGCCGGCTCCTCGCTCACCGCGGTGCTGATTGGTCACTACTCACAGACCGAAGACCGATTCCCCGATCCCTCAGACCCGGCTGTCTGTCAGAAACCCCCCAGCGCTCCTCCTCTGCTCTTCTGCTCCATCTGCGGCGTTCACTTCAGCTCAGAGACGGCATTTGCCGCTCACCAGCGACTCCACGCGGAGGAGAAATCCTACGACTGCGCCTACTGCGGTAAATCCTTTAACCAGCGCTCGCGTCTCCTGTCGCACAAGAGGAAGCACACGGGGGAGAAGCCGTTCTCGTGTCCGGTGTGCGGGAGATGTTTTGCAGAAAGATCCGCGCTCGTTACCCATCAGCGGATCCACTCCGGAGAGAAACCCTTTAACTGTAAAGAATGCGCCAGGAGCTTCGTCCAGAGATCCAGCCTCGTCAAGCACCAGCGCATTCACACCGGCGAGCGGCCGTTTGTGTGTTCTCAGTGCGGGCGCTGCTTCTCCCAGAGCTCCAATCTTGTCCGACACCAAAGAATACTCCACCAGTTTTTATAGACGCCCCCATCCCCCTTATCTGACTGTTATTTATAATGCTCTGCTCTAAATCGGAGGAACGATTTTTTAAGGGTGGCTAAAGATGAGAACGCAACTGGTTAAAGGGGTTATCCAAGATCTATAATGCCCCCTAAATGCCCGGGCCCCTCACACAGATTGTACTTACCCTGATGCCCGCACGGCCGCCGCTGCATCTCCCCGTTGCGCCTTTAATAAAACATACGTGGGGACAGGACATTAGCCAATAGCCGGCTGTGACGGAAGCGTCATCCGCGATTCTAGGGAGGCTTGTTCCCATCGCGGCCTGCTATTGGCTAACCACCCCCCATCGCGCGGATCAAACATCCGGCAGCAGTGGCCGTGCGGGCGTCAGAAGTGGCGCTGTTGCCAGGGAGTGGGGTAAGTACAATCTGTGTGAGGGGCCCGGGCATTTGGGGGGCATTATAGGGAGGGTCAGGCCGTTTCCATCACTTACAGTTCCTCTGTGGATTTTAAAGGGATTTTCCAGGAGTAGAACAGTGATAGCCTATCCTGAGGATAGCTCATCGGTAACTGATCGGTGGGGGTACAACTACTGGAGTTAGACCCCCACGGATCAGACTCTGATGACCTATCCTGAGGATGCAACTAAAGGTGGTATGCAAGCTACACTGCGTGACCAAAAGTATGTGCACCCCTGAACAGCATCCCATTGTGTTCCAAATTCACGGTCTCATCTGAGCCATTGGTGGCATTAATCTGAGCTCTGGGACCCCCACCTATCTCCGAAGCGGAAAGCCTGAAGCGAGCGGAGACAGCAACCATCCAGTAGCCGAGCGAGCTCACCGATATCCGAAACCCCAGAAGTGAAAGTAGAGCACGGGGGCCTGTTCTGGAGATAGACACGGGTGGGAGCCACACCTATCTGACATTGGTGGCATATCCTAGCGACCTCTCACCAATGTCTCCGCTGGGACAAGCCCTTTAATAAGGAAATAGTTTCCCGTAGATATTTTAACACAATCGGCCGGATTTTCGAGCGTTCAGCCAGAAGTGCGTCACTCCAGTTGGGTGTTGATGGGGTTGGAACTCCGTTACAGGGGGTTGCCTGGCCTAGGAGCAGACGATGCCAACGGTCAGAATCTGTGCCCAATTTAAACAAACCCACTCACCGGTCTGCGGTTCTGTTCTTATCCTCCAGGTTTCAGTCTCCGCTGGTGCTGTGACTGCAGAACCCAGTCACTGGCCTCAGCGGTACACGTCCGGGACGTGCTTGTGATCATTGCTTGGTCGCACCAGTCACGAGCCGTTTTTGGTCTGGCAGAGAACAGAAGAGGCTGGGAAAGGGGGCAGCGGTGCGGCACAGGGGAGCGGGCTTTTCTGTATTGGGGCCACTAGCAACTATGACGGACAAGCCCTTTAAGGCTAGGGCTACACGACGACGTGTCGCGCAACCATTTTTATAATGATAGTCTATGCTGGGACTTTCTAAAAACAGCTGATCGGCGGGGGTCTCGGACCCCCACCAATCACATACGGATGACCTATCATGACGATGGGTCATCAATATTAAAATCTCGGACAATCCCTTTAACTTGACAACAAGTGACCCACCTCCATAGAACCATCTTCCTTTTCCAGCTGCCACATGGAATTGAGTATGAGGAGACCCCGACCCATGGGCCTCTGTCGTACCCGAGAACCCTATGGATTTCAGCACTGGTTGGTCCTCTTCTGGACATCTAAACCTGCCAGTAACTGCTCTTACTGGTGACCAGTTGGCATGTGCAGGGCAGGAACGTGATGAACCGAGAGGTGGTTGGCCTCTTCACCATGAGACCTGGTCTACTACTGGACTCTGCACAATGGAGGTTTCAGAACCTCGTGGTAGGAGGGGGGCACATACTTTTGGCTACAAGAAGCTTTAGGGCACCAGTAGAAGGCGATACACCCTAAGGGAACATCTGGCATCCTGGAAACACAGCATCATAAGGATCTGACCCTCAGACCCCCGGTTGGGCTGGGATTGGCTGCATTGTGGGTGTCTGAACGAGGCCTATGGGTTTGCCCGTTAAATGGCTGCCATGTCTCGGTGGGGGCACTGGATGGTCGTGGAATAATAGGCTGCATTTTTATGAAGATCGATATCACCCCCAAAATTGCTGCCTCTGCCTGTACGTAGTGTGTACAGAACCTGATACATGTTTTTATATCACCTGCTGCAGCTCTGGATGCGACTGGAGTATAGGCCACAAATAAAGCTAATTATTGCCAGCATTATGTATATGGGTTTAAGGAGCTGCGTACCCAGTAAACTCGGACACTTCACACCTACATCTTTGCCTTAATAGGGTTGTGCATGAATTGTGGGTGGGGGGGTGTCACCTGGCTGGACCTGTAAGGGAAGGACACTTAAAGGGTCTGTCTCATCATGGACAATGGGGGCATATGGCTAGGCTCGGACCCGCACCGATATCGAGAACGGAGCCCCGCAAGGTGGTGGCTGGAGGACTCCGGTCCGGCCACCACAAAGCCAGCTCCCCATAGAAGTGAATGGGAGCATACCGCGCATGCGCAGCCCCCGCTCCAATTCATTTCTATGGGGCTGATGGAAATAGCCTTGCCAGCGCTTGGCTATTTTCGCCGGCCCCATAGAAAATGAATGGAGGGTGGCTGCGCATGCGCAGTGCGCCCTCCTTCACTTGTGGGGCTCCGTTCTCGATATAGGTGCGGGTCCCAGAACCTACAAGACAACGGGGGCATAGCCTAGTGATCTGCCCCCATTGTCCATGATGAGAAAACCCCTTTAAAGGGGCTCCCCGGGCATTGTTCCTAATCAGTGCTATTTAGTGAGCTGTGGATTGCTGTTTTACATAGTACCTACCTTCCCTCTCGCCTACGCCGCCGCCGTCTCCCTTGTGCACGCTCCAGGCCCTTCTTCCGGCCGCTTCTTTTCCTGTCCAGCTGCAGTGACTATAACACAGTATGTGGCTGCGGGAGGGTAAGTACTATGTAAAATATCTTCTCTCCACAGGTTAATTAGGGACAGCGCCCGGAGGACCCCTTTAACAATAAGCTGATCGGGAAGTTCTTTCTGCCATTAGCTGTAATCTGGCCGTGAGTTGTCCGTTTCCCTGCAGCTCCCCCACAGGAGAAACAACGTATTACACAGAGTCCATTCTTGGGTTCTCTGGGTAAGGGTTCATGCACACGACCGTATGTATTTTGCGGTTTGAAAAAAAATACAGACGACGTCTGTGTGCGTTCCGTATGATGTGGATCAGAACAGCTGGCCCCCGGACTATCCTTGTCCGTAATGCAGGCATACGGACAAACAATGCACACAGAGCAACTTCAGTGTTTTTGTGTGGACCCATTGAAATGAATAGTTCCGCATACGGTCCACAAAAACGGAACGGAACACGGAAAGAAAATACGTTCATGTGCACGAGCCCCAGTACAGGGCAGGACCTCCAGCGAGGGAGACGCTCCTTATAACCGCTCTCCCCTCCAGCCAAGAGGTGAGGGTCCTGAACAGCAGACCCTCCTCTATCAGTCAGGAGTCCATACGCCTCTGACATGTATTTGCCGTGGAATCCGTGGCAGTCATGTGAGGCTGTCAGTAGTACATGCAGTCATGAGAACAGGGCCCCCCCCCTTGCCCACAGGGATGGAGCAGTGGTCGCACATGTGCAGTGCAGCTCCATTCATCTCTACGTGACCACCAGAGATAGCCAAGCGCTGCGCTGAGGTGGTCATGGCGCTTGTACGGGACCTCCGCTCCATTCATGTGGGGGAGGAAGGGGGGGGGGGGGACAGGACCTCCATTCTGGTGACCTGTGGGTACAGGACACATGTATAACCTGCAGGGTGACCGTAGTCTCAGTAGTGCAGCCTCATTCTTTGGGCCACCGTTTTGTCAGCACTTACCTCGGGGGGAGGCCGGTTGTCAGTGTGCAGCAGACATGTCCTTGTTCTCACGGCGCTGTTACAAGGTTGCGGCCAGACTGTAACCATGACGACAGCACAGCGGCGCCATCTTGTGTGCTCTACGCTTTAATGATAAATAAGGCAACGTAATATCTACAAAGAAAGGACACAGAAAGGTTCTCCGATCTGAGGCTGGAGCGGCCGTCGCCCTACCGCGTGGGCCCGATTCCTCCACCAGCCAATGAATATGAAGTATAAGAAAGGGGAGGAGTCTGCTAGTTCAGGAAATTAGCCGCGAGCAGCTACAATGTCTGTGGGGTCCCTGGTATTGTCCGCGGCTTCTCTTTGGTGCAGGGGGGGGGGGGGGGGGGGCTCTTCCATAAATATGGAGATCAGATTGAGTCTCATGGATCTTAAAGGGGCTGTGTCCTCTCACACGGTGATAGCATATCGCTTGGATAGGGACCCGCTCCTATCTCCAGAACAGGGCCCCCGAAGTGAACAGAGAGCGGTGTCACACGCACAGCCAACCTCTATTCTCCGCTATGGGAGTTCTGAAAACAGTTGAGCGCAGGCTTGGCTATTTCGGGCAGTCGTGTAGCTGAATCGGCTATTTTCGGAACTCCCATACAAATGAATGGAGAGCACGTGCGCCCTCCTTCACTTTGGGGACCCCATTCTGGAGATAGGTAGGTGGGGGTCCCACCCTTGGGGCCTGCTCCTATCTGACCTTGGTGGCACGTCTGCAATGTGAATCCCCCCCCCCCCCCCCCCAGTGCCTAGACCCGCCATGTTGATAATACTTACCTGGTCCCCCGACGCTGGTTTCCTCCCGGATCACTCCACGCGGTGACCTGCCGCCTTGCGTCATGTATGATGTCGCACACGACGCAAGGTGGGCAGGTCATCTTTATTTCTGCAGGCAGGAGCGATCCGGAAGGAAACTAGCGTCAGGGGCCAGGTAAGTATTGTCAATATGGGGGTCCGGGCACTGTATGGGGGGTGGGGGGGGGGGGGGGGGTTATTCACTCTTGGAAAACCCCTTTAAAGTGAGTTTCTGTTCCTTTGCAAGTAAATCTTAAAGGGGTTGTCCCATTAGGACAACTTATGCCCTGGCCGCAGTATAAGGGCTCATGTACATGACCGTATGTATTTTGCGGTCTGCAAAACATGGATCTGCAACAAAAAAAAATAACGGATGACGTCTGTGTTGCATCCGTTTTTTTGTTGGATGCATTGTAACAATGCCTTTCCTTGTCCGCAAAATGGACAAGAATAGGACATGTTCTATTTTTATGCGGACACGGAATGCAGACGGAGTAACTACCAGCGGTCGGATCCCCACCGACCGATCACTTATGTGGATAAGTTGTCTTAATGGGACAACCCCTTTCCAAGGACTGACCAGATTAGATGAACACGGCTCTTTCCTACTAGACACACTGCCACACCTGTCTGCAGGTCACGTGCGGTATTGCAGCTCAGATCCCTCCACTTCACCGGGCCCCAGCTGCAGTACCAGGCACAGCCCATGAACAGGGGTGCCACTGTTTTCTGAAGGAAGCGGCCATGATTTTCTAATCCTGTACAATACCTCCTTAATAAACGTTCTGGAACTTTTAGTATACCTTGTTTCAGTTCAAGATCTCTGCTTGCCGTCAGTGAAGGACCGGTGGTAATCAAGTAATATGACCTAGACATTTCCAGTAGGTCTCTTGAAAAAAATAAAAATAAATGCAGATCTCATTCTGCCCGGAGACACTCGGGATGGAGATCTGGGGATGCCGACAAGAAACCCTGAATCTGCACCTTTCAAATATACTTTATGTTCCAGTTTCCACATCGTTTCAAGACCTCTGCTTGCTGTCTGGGAATAGGAGCATTCTTGTTTACATCCACACAGACTTAACAGTTCTCACCGCTGAGGTTTTGTTACACTTGTATCCATTCTGGACAATCCTTTGTGAGCAAAACATCTCAGCGGCACAAATTTCTCGACAGATGGTTTGTTACAATGTATCAGTCTAGGGGTCAGGATTTTCTGGACCCATAAGTTCTAGCAGCCATATACATTAGAGTTGGACATTTCGGATTTCAATATGCCCGATCCTGTGGTTCTGTGCCAACGGCTTTCGCTCCTCTCCACAACACACGCATGCTTGGTCAGGCTGAGCATGCATGTGTGTGGGGGATCTGAAGTGACAGCAGTTCAGGCGATTGTTATCTAACCGTGTAAGGCCGGCTCTATAGCTGTACAGGTTTTCAGCCGCTGGATGTAAACAAAAATGCTCCTATTCACTGACAGCAAGCAGGGATCTAAAAAAAAGGAATCAATACATAATGTATGTTATAAAGATGCACATCTCTGCATTCCATCAAGGTTTGACGCTTTCCCCGATCCCTCCCCCTATTTCCACAGGGCATTTTTTTTTTCAAGGGACCTACTGGACCTACCACCTAGAACTGGGAGATCCACCTCCGTGCCAGCCCGCATCATGCCTCGGGCCAATCGCCTCTCACTGATTGGTCGACTGCCTAGTGCATCACATCGGATGGATCAGCCCGGTAGTCACCGCTCTAGTGGACCTCGTGTGCTCCAGGAATACAACTCCCACTAGGATCAGGACACTGAGTACGGTTCCATTGCATGAACCTTGCTGTGGGCCATAAGGGCGGACTTCTGCAGGAAGCACTTTCCGCAGGCCGAGCAGGTGAAGGCCTTGTGTCGGTTGTGGAAGGCCTGATGAGCTTCCATGACCGACAGGACCGAAAAACACTTCCCGCAATCGGAGCAAGCGAACGACTCCTTGCTGGTGTGGACGCTCTGATGGGTGATGAGGTGGCACCGCTGGGTGAACCGTCGGCCGCACTCTGAGCAGGCATAGGGCTTCTCTCCTGTGTGAGTCCTCCGGTGTATGATGAGACCCGTCTTGTCCGAGAGACACTTCCCGCAGTCCGGGCAAGCGAAGGCGCCCGTGTGGATCCTCTGATGCTTGACCAGGCTCGACTTCTTCATGAACGTCTTCCCGCACTCCAGGCACGAGAACGGCTTTTCCTCCTTCGTCACACGTTTGGGTCGGGATTTCCCCACCTTGGACTCGGGAATGTGAAAAGTCCACTCGTGGACCACCAGGGAGGACTTATCCATGAAGCTCTGCTGACACAACACGCAGTGGAACGGTTTTTCGTGCGTCCTCTGGTGGGAGAGCAGGTCAAGATTGTTTCTGAAGCCCCGCCCACACTGCAAGCATTTATGTAGAGCGGGGCTCTCCAGCAGTGGCGGTAAGTTTACGGCCCCACCTCCGTATTGCATTCGATGACTGGAGGAGGCATCTACTCGGGGGTTTTGCCAAAACAGGTGTGGTTGCTCTGTCTTGCTCCTCGGGGGCAGGGCCTCATTTAGAACAGTCTTGGGTTTTACCATTACCACTACGGGGGGAGCATCGCTGGAAAAACTCCCTTCTAGGTTACTTGGGTGAACTCCGTTTTTATGGTGTACAGGAATTAACAGGTGGGGGGAGTCAGGTTGGACTTTCCAGGTGGTGGGATGACCTGTAATAGATGTGGAAAGTAATTAGATGCACAATAGAGATCATCCCCATTTCCAAAAACCCTACATGATACTGGTGGAACCATGTAGTGATTAACCAACACAGGACCCTGGCATAACAGGATTTGTAATTTCACTTGAAGCCCCGCCCCCACGGAGCTGCTCAGCACTGTGAACACTGTAGGACACATAGTGTGGAGCATATTATGGTGGTACGTCACCACCAGGGCAGGGTTTCTTTACTCACCTGATCTGATCTTGGTAGGATCTGGTCTCTTCTTACGCCAGTTGGACACCACGTCTCCAGTTTTAGCCTGTAATACAAAAGTCGAGTCATAAGGCTCACACGAGAGGGTGCCTTCCATGGTCTGACCCCCGAGTCCCCACTGCTTCCCTGCCAAGCGAACTGTTAGAAAAACATGGCTGCTTTCTTCCAAAAACAGCGCCACAGCCGTCTGCAGGTTGCGTGTGGAATTACAGTGCGACCTCATTGACGGGAAAAGTTTCCTGTACCTGATATTTCTGTGGGATGATCTGGATATCACCCTCTATACAGTCCTGGGAACGGACCGGGCTCCCTCTTATTTCCGGGGGGTTCACAGATTTAGGGTCACCTGTGAAAAATGGACACAAATTATTTATAAATCGCCACAGGAGGGGCTCCTGGGGTATTAATAATAAAGGGTTCCCTCTCTATAATTCGGGCCCTTGTGGCAGGTAAGATGTAGGACCCTCAGAGGTACATGTGAACGACCCCATCATTTGCTCCACAACCTGTAAAATTCCTTTAAATGTTTGATAAAAGGAGAATTCTCATCAGATATTCTGGATTACTGGACGTTTTGCAGCCATATTTGACGCGGTCTCACCTGAGCTGATCTCTACGGGATCATCTTCCTCCTTAAGCGGGGGCGGTAATATCTCTCCTCCCGGAGAAGCCTGCCACATAAGAAGAAGACCTCACTTACTATACGTAGCGGAAGAGACTCAAAGTCGTTAATATCCGATGGGCGGGGGTCTGACCCCCCACACCCTCCCCGAACAGCTGTCCGGCACGGGAACTGGCACCGCCATGAAACCCGGCACGCCCACTACACTGGGAGCAGTACTTCCTAGGCTGATCGGTGGTGGGGATCGGCGCAAGACCCTCCCCAATTAGATCTTAATGACCTATCCTGGGGATCATTCCTGGAAACCCCTTTAATCTCCTGCCATTTTCAGATGGGGATTGGCTAAAGGGCGGGGATTAACAATTTTGGAGTAGAGGGGGGGGAGGCTCCTGCTGCAGCCAGCTGTCTTACTGCCAGAGTCGGGACAGTGAGGGGGAGGACACAGAGTGAAGATTAAGGAAGGAATGGTTGGGAATTTTTAGTTTTTTTTAATTTTCCATGTTTCGTGTCCTCCTCTGAGCCAGAGCTGATGTCTCCATTCTGCGGGATCACTGGAATGACCACAAAATTAAGCCTTAGACTAAAATAGTCCCCCCAATATTGGCCAATGGGGGGACACCGAGAGGGACCACATGTCAGCGCGGCCGCCTCCTGGACTCGACCAGCTGCTAAAGAGGCAGAGGAGCCCTCGCTGCTGGTCTCAGTGGATGGGAACATCCAGATTTACCACGCCAAGAGGCCTCCACTTTGACCCCCTGTGGATGGAACAGCACTAGTGATAGGTCGGTGTGGTCACTTGGGGGGTCGGTGCTGCAGGGAGGGGCACACGAGATCAACGGCAGTGAGCACCGTCGGCTGGGGCGCTCCCTGTACCTGGTGATCCTCCGTCATCATCATCATCCCGCTATCATCCTCCTCCGTGCACTTCTGAGGAATGAGGGGGCTTGTGCAGCTTTCTGGGGGGTTTGTAGGAATGTCTCCACCTGTGAGGAACAGATATCGATATGACATCAGTAACTATTAAATCAGGCTGATAAATAATAGCACCTCCCCCAAAATGGCTGCCTCTAGTGCGCAGACCGGGGGAGAAGCATGGAAAATCGTACTTTGTGGGGCCATCTTTTAAAAAATATTGCAGTTTTCACAATAGCCACTAGAGGGCATAGGGCTGCACTTCTGCTCCACATCTCACTTTACAGCTGTGCTGTGAAGACTGAAAGCTACCAGAAGACAGGAGACAAGATAGGCAGGAAGGACAATACCAGATGTGGAGACACACGCAGCGTTATTCTGCACTAGTGCTGTACGCAGCGCCCCCTGCAGATGGATATATGATGCCTTACACATCACTGACCTGTGGAGGGGGGGTCAGCAGGTGTGGTGGCCGCATCCTCCTCATTCAGCTCAGTGTCTTCATCTGCAGCAATAACCCGGTCACAGTCTGTGAGAAAGGACGAAAATGGGAATCTACACATCAGTGAACCCCCAATAGCGAACGTTCAGACAATGATGGGAGTTGTAGTGTCACATTAGCTGCAGGTTAAACATCGCTGATCTAATTTCTATGTCCGAGCTAAGAAATCATAGCAGCACCAGCAGAATAGTGAGTGCAGCTCTGGAGTATAATACAGGATGTAACTCAGGATCAGTACAGGATAAGTAATGTAATGTATGTACACAGTGACTGCACCAGCAGAATAGTGAGTGCAGCTCTGGAGTATAATACAGGATGTAACTCAGGATCAGTACAGGATAAGTAATGTATGTACACAGTGACTGCACCAGCAGAATAGTGAGTGCAGCTCTGGAGTATAATACAGGATGTAACTCAGGATCAGTACAGGATAAGTAATGTAATGTATGTACACAGTGACTACACCAGCAGAATAGTGAGTGCAGCTCTGGAGAATAATACAGGATGTAACTCAGGATCAGTACAGGATAAGTAATGTAATGTAAGTACACAGTGACTGCACCAGCAGAATAGTGAGCGCAGCTCTGGAGTATAATACAGGATGTAACTCAGGATCAGTACAGGATAAGTAATGTAATGTATGTACACAGTGACTCCACCAGCAGAATAGTGAGTGCAGCTCTGGAGTATAATACAGGATGTAACTCAGTATCAGTACAGGATAAGTAATGTATGTACACAGTGACTGCACCAGCAGAATAGTGAGCGCAGCTCTGGAGTATAATACAGGATGTAACTCAGGATCAGTACAGGATAAGTAATGTATGTACACAGTGACTGCACCAGCAGAATAGTGAGCGCAGCTCTGGAGTATAATACAGGATGTAACTCAGGATCAGTACAGGATAAGTAATGTAATGTATGTACACAGTGACTGCACCAGCAGAATAGTGAGCGCAGCTCTGGAGTATAATGCAGGATGTAACTCAGGATCAGTGCAGGATAAGTAATGTATGTACATAGTGACTGCACCAGCAGAATAGTGAGTGCAGCTCTGGAGTATAATACAGGATGTAACTCAGGATCAGTACAGGATAAGTAATGTAATGTATGTACACAGTGACTGCACCAGCAGAATAGTGAGTGCAGCTCTGGAGTATATTACAGACTCAGTCTCTACCATTATACGGTGATTATTACGTACCCGCAGGCACTGGAGGCTGATTATCCTTTGATACAACATCTTTGTAACATTCTTTATGTCCTTCCAAATATTCCCACTCCTCCAAGGAGAGGAAGACGGCGATATCCTCACATCTCACAGGAACCTGAGAGAAGCAGAAGAAAACCTGATGAAGTTCCTACAATTATCATTTAGTAGCTTCGGTGGAGACGACATGTTCACCTCTTGAGCCGTGGACTGGGTGTTCTCGCTCGGCTCTGGGGTCTCTTCCTCTGTGGCCTCCTCGGGGGCCGGTGACTGACATGGACGTTCCTCCTTTGGACTCTGATCCTTGCTCGGTCCCTCTGATAAACATAACTGGCAGTCGTCTGGGGATCGGTCGTCCTGCTTCTTGCTCAGGACAAAGTCCTGTGTGGAGAGAGAACTGGTGTCAGATTAGGGGGGACTTTTCGGGATCCAGATCACCGTCCACATCAATATCCACTGTGCATCCAACATGGCAGGAACAGCGGTTGATGTGGATGGTAAAATACTGGGGAGTAGTGCATCATGTCTCATACTCTAGTCACATCCAGAGCTGCATCATGTCTCATACTCTAAAAGTACCGATACTGATAGAGGTGACGGCAGTAGATATCCCGGGGCTGCACAGATCTGTCACTCAGATGTAGGTATGTACACAGGTAGGTACTCTACATAAACACTGATTACAACAGAGGGTCATTCATATTATATAAAGTATTGAACATGATTAATAACATAAAATATCTCGCTAATATATCTATATGGATGATAACTAGAGATGAGCCAATGTCCGCTCAGGAAATTCGTTCACACTTCGTTTGGTGGTTAAAGGTGAATTGCGTTATGGATTCCGTTACCACGGACCATAACGCAATTCTGTGACGGAATGCATAACGACCCATAGACTTCTATTATGACGGAACGAATAACGGAATGCCTCTAAAGGCATTCCGTTATGCATTTTGTCATAGAATTGCGTTATGGCCCTTGGTAACGGAATCCATAACGCAATTCACCTTTAACCACCAAACGAAGCGTGAAGGAATTTCCTGAGCGGACATTGGCTCATCTCTAGTTAGCAGCGTACCTGCAGACTCCATAGACAGAGGACATCTCTGTATGCGCTGATGATGGAGGACCCGGGTGAGGAATAATCATTTATTAGCCGCAAATATCATTTCTCCGGACAGATTTGCCCTTCGAAAATACGAATAAAACGTACAAAATTGTTAAGGAGATATTTCCGATTTTGCCACTGGCCAGGTTCGTGCATAGAAAAGGAAAAAGACATCACAGTCCGAGTCTGCCCTATCCCACCCACACACCTTTCTCTACACCATAAGAGGCCTCCTATCCATCTTCATATATCAATCATTCAATTATCATTAGGACCTTTTATAACTGTAGATTCAGTCGTCATAATCACCCCCAAATACCACCCAGAGGTTCTAATCTCCCTTCCGCTCCACCATCGCCTCTACTAATTCCTAGGCCGGTCATAGTTCATCCGACCCACCCGAGTCCCATGTACTATTGACTGAACCCCCTTCCCTTCCTCCAGTCCAGAGCCTTTTTTTAGCGTTACCACCCAATGTATCAGAGAACCCTCCATTGAATCAACTCTCCCCAGTACCGACTCCGCCCCGATCCATTTGGTCAAGTATCCAACTCCTCACAGCCCTACTATCATAGAATACACAGATCCGGTCCAACATTCCGCTACCCTCTCGTCCTCAGGAGAAAATGACTTCACTTTTACAGTCCGCTCTCCACGCCAAACCAAATGAAAAGGAAATAAAATAAAAGTCAAAACATAGAAGACGTGGATGCAGAGGAGGCAAAAAGCGATCATGCACACAAAAAATCACGGCCTCGTCAGGTCTAATTCAGGACAGCCCACCGAACACCACAACCTCAGGTCTAATTCAGGACAGCCCACCGAACACTCGGAGGTCTAAGGGCATGTCCTTGGTAAGGGCCTCTCCTTCTGTCCTCCCGGTGGCCCAGACCTTTTCGAACTATTTGTGGACCTAAACCAGTTCACTCAGAAATTGACCCTACACTGCCGAAACACATCGATTCCCCCGACCCCAACGGTTGGAGACCCCCTAGCTATAGAGGACATCGACATGGAGACTCTAGTTGAGGAATGCACCGAGATCCTCTCCTCTCTTAAACCAAAATCTACTCTCTATCCAGTGGAAAGCAGGGGTCCACATTCAGAGACCTTCTAGAATTTGGTCCTCAACGATCTTAAGTAAACGATGAAGAAATCCCACTCTCTGCTCCTAACCTCTCTGGAAACCAACGTAAGGCCATTTTCAGTCTGGCTAAAAATAGAGATAGTCATTTAAAAAAAAAAACGCAGATAAGGGGGGGGGGGGGGGTTGGGGAGGGGTAGTCATTATGGGCTCTAGGTATTACAATGAAGAAGCCCTAAACATCCTTTCTGACGTGAACTATCATCAAAAACTACAGGTAGACCCTGCAGATGAATAGAAGAAAAAGCTAACCGCTCTGGATATGCACAGAAAATAGTAAGCAAACAAGAGAGACATGTTCCCCTGACTGAACACCCTTCTACGCCCCATTTCTACTTTCTTCCAAAAATTCATAAGACTCTCAATAATCCACCAGACATAGACTATCACCTCAAACCTTTCAGCGTACGTAGGTAATCCCTTACGAAAATACGTTATTAGCCTTCCTGAGGGAGTCAAGTCATCTCATCACGTTGTTGCAGGACCTCCTTGGTCCAGTGACATGTTTTGGGCCCCCCTCTACTGCATGTGATCCTATCTATGGACCCCTTTATGCCTATAACACACAAAAACATTATTTTATCCGGAATTCCATTTCTGTTATCCTCCATCACAACTATTTTAGCTATAATAATGTGTTTTATATCCAAAAAAAGGGGGACTGCCATGGGTACGAAATTTGCCCCATCCTACGCGAATCTATTTATGGGAGTATTTGAAGAAGACTTCGGTCTGTCACATGATCCTAGTATTAATTGTATTTTATAAAACGACATAGCGATGATATAAATTTTTTTTGGCAAGGTGAACGGAATGTTTTAGATCAATGTATTTACCACCCACATAGATCCCACTACCGCCACCTTTTTTAGATTTAGAATGATCAACCCTGACGAATCGGGTCGAGATGAGAACACGTTTTAAGAGCGTAGACGGAAATAGCCATCTCGACTACAAAAGTTGCCATGACCATAAATGGAAACTCAACATTCCTTGTGGACAGATGAGGAGAAGAAGAAGAAGAAGAAACTGCTCGGATAATAAGGTCATGCGAGAACAACTGGAAGTTCTAAAATCTTGATTTTTTTAAAAAGGGCACCCTAAGGCTCTATCAAAAAAGTGGAACAAGAGAAAACCAGTTTGACTATTTAGTATCCAAGAAAAATATTAATAATAAAGATTCGCATACAACATCTGAGGACGATAAATACAAATACAATTTCATAACACGTTATTATTCAGCACATCAAAAAATGTAAGATATACTGAACCGACATTGGCCGATTCTCCGTAAAGACCCTATTTTGGGGGGACAGTGTCACAACTCAACCACATCTTACATTCCGAAGAGCTAAGACTCTTAAAGATCTATTAGCACCCTCCTGCCCTAAGTGAAGCAAGCTCGCCACCATCACCGCCACTACTACTACTAATAGGGACACTAGACTCCCCACACTGAACCCTGGGCCAAAGGGCTCCTACAAATGTGGACAAACGGTCTAACTGTTGTCTGATAAGAAGGGAGGGAATTGAGGAAGTTACTATTGTTACTTCTACTCCACAGTCGCATGGACTGTAGCACATCCAGTGTCGTATATCTGCTCCAGTGCCCACGCGGGCTCCAATCTGTGGGCCGTACCACTCGGAATCTTAGGAATTGATTGAATTTGCATCATTCCAACACTTTGTGTCCCGACACTTTGCACAGGTTCACTCTAGCGACGCGTCCCTTCTCAGATTAACCCCCATAGAATGGGTCCCAAAATCATTCCAATGCTCGTGCAGGAAAAAAATAATAATAATAAGCATTTTCCGCTAACTTGTGACAAAAAATAAAAACTTCCATGAACTCACTATGCCCATCAGTGAATACCTTAGGGCACGGGTGTCAAACACAAGGCCCGCGGGCCGAATCCGGCCCGCCAGACCTTGTCATGTGGCCCGCGTAGCCGCCGCCGGCCGCCAGCCTTCATCTTTTTATTATCATTATCACTTACACCCGATACAGGAGCCGGGAGGATCAGCTGTGAGGGAGGCGGTACTTACATCTACAAGCGCCCGCCGAGAGGAGGGAGGAGGCAGGCCGGGAGGACAGGCGCTGGCAGTGCGAGTCATACGTCACGCGCCTGCGCCGCCCACTTTATGAATGAAGCAGGCGGCGTGGGCGCATGTTGTATGACTCACACTGCCAGCGCCTGTCCTCCCGGCCTGCCTCCTCCCTCCTCTCGGCGAGCGCTTGTAGATGTAAGTACCGCCTCCCTCACAGCTGATCCTCCCGGCTCCTGTATCGGGTGTAAGTGATAATGATAATAAAAAGGTGAAGGCTGGTGATTGTGAAACTTGAAAGGGGGGAAAGACCGTATGTGAATGGCTACTGGGCTGGCGCTGCTGAAAGGGGTTAATTAAAACTACTGTGGGAGCAAAGGGGGGAATAATTAGCTACACTGAAGAGGGGACTGAAAGGGGTTAATAAATACTGTGAATGGGGGACTGCTGAAAAAGGGGTTAATAACTACTGTGAAGCCCCTTCACAGTAGTTAACCCCTTTCAGCAGTCCCCCTTCACAGTATTTATTAAACTCAGCAGTCCCCCTTCAGTGAAGGGGGGACTGCTGGGGTTAATAACTACTGTGAAGGGGGACTGCTGAAAGGGGGAAATAACTATGAAGAGGGGGCTGCTGAAAGGGGTTAATAACTACTGTGAAGGGGGGCTGCTGAAAGGGGTTAATAACTACTGTGAAGAGGGGACTGCTGAAAGGGGTTAATAACTACTGTGAAGGGGGCTGCTGAAAGGGGTTAATAACTACTATGAAGCCCCTTCACAGTAGTTATTAATCTCTTTCAGCAGTCCCTCCTTAACAGTATTTATTAACCCCTTTCAGTCCCCTCTTCAGTGTAGTTATTTATTCCCTCTTTTGCTCCCACAGTAGTTATAATTAACCCCTTTCAGCAGTCCCAGCAGGGGACTGCTAAAAGGGGTTAATAACTACTGGGGGGGGGGGCTTGGGGGGGTGACACCATTTTCTACTGCACCGGGTGACACCAGCCCTAGCAACGCCACTGTCAGCGCTCCTTATGCGATTATATACATACGGTAACCATTAACTATTAGAGATACGATTATACAGTGAGTGGACACATAGTCCTACAGATACAACCGGCCCTTTGAGGGTGACCAAACTGCTGATGCGGCCCCCGATGCATTTGAGTTTGACACCCCTGCCTTAGGGTGTCTACTTTCCGAAATGGGGTCATTTGTGGGGTGTTTCTACTGTCTGGGCATTGTAGAACCTCAGGAAACATGACAGGTGCTCAGAAAGTCAGAGCTGCTTCAAAAAGCGGAAATTCACATTTTTGCACCATAGTTTGTAAACGCTATAACTTTTACCCAAACCAATAAATATACACTTATTGCATTTTTTTTTTATCAAAGACATGTAGAACAATAAATTTAGAGAAAAATGTATATAGAAATGTAGTTTTAATTGAAAAATTTTACAACCGAAAGTGAAAAATGTCATTTTTTTGCAAAAATTTAGATCAATTTCGATTAATATCAAAAAAAGTAAAAATGTCAGCAGCAATAAAATACCACCAAATGAAAGCTCTATTAGTGAGAAGAAAAGGAGGTAAAATTCATTTGGGTGGTAAGTTGCATGACCGAGCGATAAACGGTGAAAGTAGTGTAGTGCAGAAGTGTAAAAAGTGGCCTGGTCATTAATCCCTTACCAGTACGTCCTAACTTTAAATCGTTATTCCGGCGCCGCGGGGGTTAATCGGAACGGGATGCCGGCTGAAATCATTCAGCCGGCATCCTGTCACAACGCCAGGGGGGGTCCTGTGACCCCCCCGTATCGGCGATCGCCGTAAACCGCAGGTCAATTCAGACCTGCAGTTTGCTGCGGTTTCTGCAGTTTCTGATCCCCGCGGTCCCTGACCGCGGGGATCAGAAACTTTATTGTCCCTAAAATATTGATTTTGCACCCCCCCCATGCATGTTTTTTTGTGGGTGGTGCGGGAGGCGGGATCGCGATCCCCCGCCCGCCTCCCCTTGAATAATCGTTGGTGGACAGTGGGTATACCAGGGTGCCAGCACATTGCTGACACCCTGGTATAAACGGCTGACATCTGTGCAGATGTCAGACGTTTAACCCTTTCCATACCGGGGTCCGTTCGGACCGCTGTATGGAAAAAGTTAACAGTAAGAGGGAGCTCCCTCCCTCTCCCATCGGGGGGCTACTGTGCCTTTGCAGCCCCCCGATGGAGAGGGAGAGAGCTCCCAGACAGCCCCCCGCCAGCCCTGTCCTTACCCTTCCCCGTCTGCGAAGTTCTGACCACTACTGAGCAGACGGAGAAGGTTCCCATGGTAACAGGACGCCTTCTCAGGCATCCTGCTGTCCATGGTGCTGAACAGATCTGTGCAAAAGGCATAGATCTGTTCAGACAAAGTGTAAGTAAAATACAGTACAAAACACTATATGGTGTACTGTACTGTATTATACAGACATCAGACCCATTGGATCTTCAAGAACCAAGTGGGTCTGGGTAAAAAAAAACTTTAAAAAAGTGAAAAAAAAGTAAAAATCAAAAAACACATTTATCACGGATTAAAAGATAAATAAATTCCCTACACGTTTGGTATCGCCGCGTCCGTAACGGCCTGATCTATAAAACGGTCATGTTACTTTTCCCACACGGTGAACGCCATAAAAATAGGCGCATGTACGCCAAAATAGTACTAATCAAACCATCATCTCATCCCGCAAAAATCATACCCTACCCAAGATAATCGCCCAAAAACTGAAAAAACTATGGCTCTCAGACTATGGAAACACTAAAACATGATTTTTTTTGTTTCAAAAATGAAATCATTGTGTAAAACTTAAATAAATAAATAAAAAGTATACATATTAGGTATCGCCGCGTCCGTATCGACCGGCTCTATAAAATTATCACATGACCTAACCCCTCAGGTGACCACCGTAAAAAAATCAAAATAAAAACGGTGTAAAAAAAGCAATTTTTTGTCATCTTACATCACAAAAAGTGTAATAGCAAGCAAATATGCACCCCAAAATAGTGCCAATCAAACCGTCATCTCATCCCGCACAAAAATGAGACCCTACTTAAGATAATCGCCCAAAAACTGAAAAAACTATGGCTCTTAGACTATGGAGACACTAAAACATTTGTTTTGTTTTAAAAATGAAATCATTGTGTAAAACTTACATAAATAAAAAAAATTGTATACATATTAGGTATCGCCGTGTCCGTGACAACCTGCTCTATAAAATTACCACATGATCTAACCTGTCAGATAAATGTTGTAAATCTATTTCTTGTTACCTTGCCGCACAAAAAAGTGTAATTTAGAGCAACCAAAAATCATAGGTACCCTAAACTAGTACCAACAAAACTGCCACCCTATCCCGTAGTTTCTAAAATGGGGTCACTTTTTTGGAGTTTCTACTCTAGGGGTGCATCAGGGGGGCTTCAAAAGGGACATGGTGTAAAAAAAACAGTCCAGCAAAATCTGCCTTCCAAAAACCGTATGGCGCTCCTTTCCTTCTGCGCCCTGCCGTGTGCCCGTACAGCAGTTTACGACCACATATAGTGTGTTTCTGTAAACTACAGAATCAGGGCCATAAATAATGAGTTTTGTTTGGCTGTTAACCCTTGCTTTGTAACTGGAAAAAAAAAAATTAAAATGGAAAATCTGCCAAAAAAGTTAAATTTTTAAATTGTATCTCTATTTTCCATTAAATCTTGTGGAGCACCTAAAGGGTTAACAAAGTTTGTAAAATCAGTTTTGAATACCTTGAGGGGTGTAGTTTCTTCGATGGGGTCACTTTTAGGGAGTTTCTCCTTTAGGGGTGCATCAGGGGGGCTTCAAATGGGACATGGTGTCAAAAAAACTGTCCAGCAAAACCTGCCTTCCAAAAACCATACGGCGCACCTTTCACTCTACGCCCCGCTGTGTGGCCGTACAGTAGTTTACGGTCACATTTGGGGTGTTTCTGAAAACGGCAGAGTCAGGGCAATAAAGATACAGTCTTGTTTGGCTGTTAACCCTTGCTTTGTTAGTGGAAAAAATGGGTTAAAATGGAAAATTAGGCAAAAAAATGAAATTCTCAAATTTCATCCCCATTTGCCAAAAAACTCTTGTGCAAAACCTAAAGGGTTAACGAAGTTTGTAAAATCAGTTTTGAATACCTTGAGGGGTGTAGTTTATAGAATGGGGTCATTTTTGGGCGGTTTCTACTATGTAAGCCTCGCAAAGTGACTTCAGAGCTGTAGTGGTCCCTAAAAATTGGGTTTTTGTAAATTTCTGAAAAATTTCAAGATTTGCTTCTAAACTTCTAAGCCTTGTAACATCCCCAAAAAATAACGGAGATCCCGCGCATGCCCAATACGAAGTTACGGTTATCGGCCTCAATAGGGGACGCAGGCGCAATGTGATCCCGGCGAGCGACGGTGCCGGGCGCATGCGCAGGATCTCCGAATGTCGGGGACAGGAAAATACCGCCCAGCGAAGTGAATACTAATTAGATGGGCGTGTCTAAGGATCCGGCAGTTGGGGCGCGGGCGGGGTACAAATGCGGCACAAAGAACGCCCCTTGGGCAGAAAGGACGGGTGATTATAAAGATTATTTTTCACGTTTTACAATGCGCACAGGGATAATACTTATATGAATTGGAAACTTATTATAAGACCTAGGGGGGCATATAAAGAGCTAATTATGCTCAGAAGGCCTGACAGTGTCCCTTTAAGGCGAAATAGGGCTGAGTCCTTAAGGGGTTAAGGGGGTTTCAGCTAGGGGAGCTGAGGGGGTTAATATCCAACAATGTAAAATAGGATTTTTTGCCATTTTTCAAGTGGTCTTAAGCTTTTGATCAGGACTGTATAATGTGTGGATTAGCGGGGCCCAAGGTTACCATCTATAGATATATTAGCGAGATATTTCATGTTATTAATCATGTTCAATACTTTATATAATATGAACGACCCTCTGCTGTAATCAGTGTTTATGTAGAGTACCTACCTGTGTACATACCTACATCTGAGTGACAGATCTGTGCAGCCCCGGGATATCTACTGCCGTCACCTCTACCAGTATTGGTACTTTATTAATATACACGGCGGACAGAGCGCCCATATATTTTATCTGAGAGGGTGAGCCACTATTATAGTTATTTAATGTCTCATACTCTAGTCACATCCAGAGCTGCAACCAGAGATTGTACTGCCACCATCTTAACTGAGGTGGCGTAAAATGCTAATTGTGACTAGAAAAGTCTCAACTAAGAAGCTAATCCGGTGGACTGGCGCCTTTTTTTTTTTTTTTTTTACGCCAAAAAATGTCATAGAGGGAATAATGAATTTCCACCTACATCTCGGAAAACGCAGCAGAGCTCAGAATGTTCTATAACAGCAATGAACCAGCAGGGGGCAGCAGTGCAAGTTCCTACAGGCGGGGAGCAGACAGGAAAACCAGCAGAACTGTGAGTGCAGCTCTGGAGGCAGCCCGCAGACCTGGCCCTCACCTCTCCGGTCAGCAGGAATATAATCTCCAGGGTCAGGTTCAGTATCTTCTCGGTCACCTCCATCTTGTCCTTGTGCATCGTCAGCGAATGACGTAATAACTCGGAAATGCGGCCGCGCTCCTTACAGATGTGCATGATCCCGAGGTGGGGGCTGAAAGTGATGGAAGAAATCACAGAGGCACAGTACAACTTCTCCGGGATCAGATAAACCCCCGCACAGTACAACTTCTCCGGGATCAGATAAACCCCCGCACAGTACAACTTCTCCGGGATCAGATAAACCCCCGCACAGTACAACTTCCACCACCCTGCATTCTGCATATCCCTATAGAGATATATAGAGCAACCTGCACAGCACCAGTATGGGGGATCTGCGGGGGTGACACACTGTTATGGGGGGGGATCTGCGGGGGTGACACACTGTTATGGGGGGGGGGGGGGATCTGCGGGGGTGACACACTGTTATGGGGGGGGGGGATCTGCGGGGGTGACACACTGTTATGGGGGGGGGGGGGATCTGCGGAGGACACTGTTATGGGGGGGGGGATCTGCGGAGGACACTGTTATGGGGGGGGGATCTGCGGAGGACACTGTTATGGGGGGGGGGGTATCTGCGGAGGACACTGTTATGGGGGGGATGATCTGCGGAGGACACTGTTATGGGGGGGGGGGTATCTGCGGAGGACACTGTTATGGGGGGGATCTGCGGAGGACACTGTTATGGGGGGGGGTATCTGCGGAGGACACTGTTATGGGGGGATCTGCGGAGGACACTGTTATGGGGGGGGGGGATCTGCGGAGGACACTGTTATGGGGGGGGGGGATCTGCGGAGGACACTGTTATGGGGGGGGGGGATCTGCGGAGGACACTGTTATGGGGGGGGGGGGATCTGCGGAGGACACTGTTATGGGGGGGGGGGATCTGCGGAGGACACTGTTATGGGGGGTATCTGCGGAGGACACTTATGGGGGGGGGTATCTGCGGAGGACACTGTTATGGGGTGGGATCTGCGGAGGACACTGTTATGGGGGGGGGTATCTGCGGAGGACACTGTTATGGGGGGGGGGGGGATCTGCGGAGGACACTGTTATGGGGGGGGGGGATCTGCGGAGGACACTGTTATGGGGGGGGGGATCTGCGGAGGACACTGTTATGGGGGGGGGATCTGCGGAGGACACTGTTATGGGGGGGGGGGATCTGCGGAGGACACTGTTATGGGGGGGGGGATCTGCGGAGGACACTGTTATGGGGGGGGGATCTGCGGAGGACACTGTTTGTTAGGGGGGGATCTGCGGAGGACACTGTTTGTTAGGGGGGGGATCTGCGGAGGACACTGTTTGTTAGGGGGGGGATCTGCGGAGGACACTGTTTGTTAGGGGAGGGATCTGCGGAGGACACTGTTTGTTAGGGGGGGGATCTGCGGAGGACACTGTTATGGGGGGGGGGATCTGCGGAGGACACTGTTATGGGGGGGGGGGGATCTGCGGAGGACACTGTTATGGGGGGGGGATCTGCGGAGGACACTGTTTATGGGGGGGGATCTGCGGAGGACACTGTTATGGGGGGGGGATCTGCGGAGGACACTGTTATGGGGGGGGGATCTGCGGAGGACACTGTTATGGGGGGGGGGATCTGCGGAGGACACTGTTATGGGGGGGGGGATCTGCGGAGGACACTGTTATGGGGGGGGGGATCTGCGGAGGACACTGTTTGTTAGGGGGGGGATCTGCGGAGGACACTGTTTGTTAGGGGGGGGATCTGCGGAGGACACTGTTTGTAGGGGGGGGGGGGATCTGCGGAGGACACTGTTTGTTAGGGGGGGGATCTGCGGAGGACACTGTTTGTTAGGGGGGGGGATCTGCGGAGGACACTGTTAGGGGGGGGGATCTGCGGAGGACACTGTTTGTTAGGGGGGGGATCTGCGGAGGACACTGTTAGGGGGGGGATCTGCGGAGGACACTGTTAGGGGGGGGGGATCTGCGGAGGACACTGTTATGGGGGGGGGGGGGATCTGCGGAGGACACTGTTATGGGGGGGGGGATCTGCGGAGGACACTGTTATGGGGGGGGGGATCTGCGGAGGACACTGTTATGGGGGGGGGGATCTGCGGAGGACACTGTTATGGGGGGGGGGATCTGCGGAGGACACTGTTATGGGGGGGGGATCTGCGGAGGACACTGTTATGGGGGGGGGGATCTGCGGAGGACACTGTTATGGGGGGGGGGGATCTGCGGAGGACACTGTTTGTTAGGGGGGGGGATCTGCGGAGGACACTGTTTGTTAGGGGGGGGATCTGCGGAGGACACTGTTTGTTAGGGGGGGGGATCTGCGGAGGACACTGTTAGGGGGGGGGATCTGCGGAGGACACTGTTTGTTAGGGGGGGGATCTGCGGAGGACACTGTTAGGGGGGGGATCTGCGGAGGACACTGTTAGGGGGGGGGATCTGCGGAGGACACTGTTTGTTATGGGGGGGATCTGCGGAGGACACTGTTAGGGGGGGGGATCTGCGGAGGACACTGTTTGTTAGGGGGGGATCTGCGGAGGACACTGTTTGTTAGGGGGGGATCTGCGGAGGACACTGTTTGTTAGGGGGGGATCTGCGGAGGACACTGTTTGTTAGGGGGGGGATCTGCGGAGGACACACTGTTATGGGGGATCTGCGGAGGACACACTGTTATGGGGGATCTGCGGAGGACACACTGTTATGGGGGATCTGCGGAGGACACACTGTTATGGGGGATCTTGCGGAGGACACACTGTTATGGGGGATCTGCGGAGGACACACTGTTATGGGGGGATCTGCGGAGGACACACTGTTATGGGGGATCTGCGGAGGACACACTGTTATGGGGGATCTGCGGAGGACACACTGTTATGGGGGATCTGCGGAGGACACACTGTTATGGGGGATCTGCGGAGGACACACTGTTATGGGGGATCTGCGGAGGACACACTGTTATGGGGGATCTGCGGAGGACACACTGTTATGGGGGATCTGCGGAGGACACACTGTTATGGGGGATCTGCGGAGGACACACTGTTATGGGGGATCTGCGGAGGACACACTGTTATGGGGGATCTGCGGAGGACACACTGTTATGGGGGATCTGCGGAGGACACACTGTTATGGGGGATCTGCGGAGGACACACTGTTATGGGGGATCTGCGGAGGACACACTGTTATGGGGGATCTGCGGAGGACACACTGTTATGGGGGATCTGCGGAGGACACACTGTTATGGGGGATCTGCGGAGGACACACTGTTATGGGGGATCTGCGGAGGACACACTGTTATGGGGGATCTGCGGAGGACACACTGTTATGGGGGATCTGCGGAGGACACACTGTTATGGGGGATCTGCGGAGGACACACTGTTATGGGGGATCTGCGGAGGACACACTGTTATGGGGGATCTGCGGAGGACACACTGTTATGGGGGATCTGCGGAGGACACACTGTTATGGGGGATCTGCGGAGGACACACTGTTATGGGGGATCTGCGGAGGACACACTGTTATGGGGGATCTGCGGAGGACACACTGTTATGGGGGATCTGCGGAGGACACACTGTTATGGGGGATCTGCGGAGGACACACTGTTATGGGGGATCTGCGGAGGACACACTGTTATGGGGGATCTGCGGAGGACACACTGTTATGGGGGATCTGCGGAGGACACACTGTTATGGGGGATCTGCGGAGGACACACTGTTATGGGGGATCTGCGGAGGACACACTGTTATGGGGGATCTGCGGAGGACACACTGTTATGGGGGATCTGCGGAGGACACACTGTTATGGGGGATCTGCGGAGGACACACTGTTATGGGGGATCTGCGGAGGACACACTGTTATGGGGGATCTGCGGAGGACACACTGTTATGGGGGATCTGCGGAGGACACACTGTTATGGGGGATCTGCGGAGGACACACTGTATGGGGGATCTGCGGAGGACACACTGTTATGGGGGATCTGCGGAGGACACACTGTTATGGGGGATCTGCGGAGGACACACTGTTATGGGGGATCTGCGGAGGACACACTGTTATGGGGGATCTGCGGAGGACACACTGTTATGGGGGATCTGCGGAGGACACACTGTTATGGGGGATCTGCGGAGGACACACTGTTATGGGGGATCTGCGGAGGACACTTATGGGGGATCTGCGGAGGACACTGTTTGTTAGGGGGGGATCTGCGGAGGACACTGTTTGTTAGGGGGGGATCTGCGGAGGACACTGTTTGTTAGGGGGGGATCTGCGGAGGACACACTGTTATGGGGGATCTGCGGAGGACACACTGTTATGGGGGATCTGCGGAGGACACTGTTATGGGGGATCTGCGGAGGACACTGTTAGGGGGGGATCTGCGGAGGACACTGTTAGGGGGGGATCTGCGGAGGACACTGATAGGGGGGGATCTGCGGAGGACACTGTTAGGGGGGGATCTGCGGAGGACACTGTTAGGGGGGGATCTGCGGAGGACACTGTTAGGGGGGGATCTGCGGAGGACACTGTTAGGGGGGGATCTGCGGAGGACACTGTTAGGGGGGGATCTGCGGAGGACACTGTTAGGGGGGGATCTGCGGAGGACACTGTTAGGGGGGGATCTGCGGAGGACACTGTTACAGGTTATACTACAATCACGCCCATCGCTTTAACCCACCAACAAAATGGTGTCCTGTCTCCTCCCCGTCTTCACACTGACGACACTTACCGGCCGGGCTCCAGACACACAGGAGAAGATGCGGCGGCGGCAGAAGAAGAGCGCGGCCGGTCCAGCAGCTCGGTGACTACTAGCGGGATCGGCAGGATGTCAGCGGGGTGTTGTGTCACGTGATTCCGGTGTCATCACTCAGCGACTAGAAGGGCTCTCCTTACAATAACACCTAGGACCGTCGCCGCTGATTGAGCACGTGATCTGAATGTCATCAATCAGCGACCAGAACATTTTTCCGTCCAAGGGGAATACTGTAAACGTCATCACTCTGCGTCCGCCGGCGGCTATGACACCTTCCATACAGTTATAGTGTACACACAGTGCAACTTCAGGTGAAGAATTAGGAATGCTCAGTGCAGCCTCCGCCAACATCCTGCTGTATACAGATACTGTACAGTGCAGCCTCCACCAATATACTGCTGTATACAGATAATGTACAGCGCAGCCTACGCCACCATCCTGCTGTATACAGATAATGTACAGTGCAGCCTCCACCAATATACTGCTGTATACAGATAATGTACAGTGCAGCCTCCGCCACCATCCTGCTGTATACAGATAATGTACAGTGCAGCCTCCGCCACCATCCTGCTGTATACAGATACTGTACAGAGCAGCCTCCACCAATATACTGCTGTATACAGATAATGTACAGTGCAGCCTCCGCCACCATCCTGCTGTATACAGATACTGTACAGTGCAGCCTCCGCCATCATCCTGCTGTATACAGATACTGTACAGCGCAGCCTCCGCCACCATCCTGCTGTATACAGATACTGTACAGCGCAGCCTCCGCCACCATCCTGCTTTATACAGATAATGTACAGCGCAGCCTCCGCCACCATCCTGCTGTATACAGATACTGTACAGTGCAGCCTCCACCAAAATACTGCTGTTTACAGATACTGTACAGCGCAGCCTCCGCCACCATCCTGCTGTATACAGATAATGTACAGCGCAGCCTCCGCCACCATCCTGCTGTATACAGATAATGTACAGCGCAGCCTCCGCCAACATCCTGCTGTATACAGATAATGTACAGCGCAGCCTCCGCCACCATCCTGCTGTATACAGATACTGTACAGTGCAGCCTCCACCAATATACTGCTGTTTACAGATAATGTACAGTGCAGCCTCCGCCACCATCCTGCTGTATACAGATACCTTACAGTGCAGCCTACGCCACCATCCTGCTGTATACAGATACCTTACAGTGCAGCCTACGCCACCATCCTGCTGTATACAGATAATGTACAGCGCAGCCTCCGCCACCATCCTGCTGTATACAGATACTGTACAGTGCAGCCTCCACCAATATACTGCTGTATACAGATAATGTACAGTGCAGCCTCCACCAATATACTGCTGTATACAGATAATGTACAGTGCAGCCTCCACCAATATACTGCTGTATACAGATAATGTACAGTGCAGCCTCCGCCACCATCCTGCTGTATACAGATACTGTACAGAGCAGCCTCCACCAATATACTGCTGTATACAGATAATGTACAGTGCAGCCTCCGCCACCATCCTGCTGTATACAGATACTGTACAGTGCAGCCTCCGCCATCATCCTGCTGTATACAGATACTGTACAGCGCAGCCTCCGCCACCATCCTGCTGTATACAGATACTGTACAGCGCAGCCTCCGCCACCATCCTGCTGTATACAGATACTGTACAGTGCAGCCTCCGCCACCATCCTGCTGTATACAGATACTGTACAGTGCAGCCTCCGCCACCATCCTGCTGTATACAGATACTGTACAGTGCAGCCTCCACCAATATACTGCTGTATACAGATAATGTACAGCGCAGCCTCCGCCACCATCCTGCTGTATACAGATAATGTACAGCGCAGCCTCCGCCACCATCCTGCTGTATACAGATACTGTACAGTGCAGCCTCCACCAAAATATTGCTGTTTACAGATACTGTACAGCGCAGCCTCCGCCACCATCCTGCTGTATACAGATAATGTACAGCGCAGCCTCCGCCACCATCCTGCTGTATACAGATACTGTACAGCGCAGCCTCCGCCAACATCCTGCTGTATACAGATAATGTACAGCGCAGCCTCCGCCACCATCCTGCTGTATACAGATACCTTACAGTGCAGCCTACGCCACCATCCTGCTGTATACAGATACCTTACAGTGCAGCCTACGCCACCATCCTGCTGTATACAGATACTGTACAGTGCAGCATATACTGCTGTATACAGATAATGTACAGTGCAGCCTCCGCCACCATCCTGCTGTATACAGATAATGTACAGTGCAGCCTCCGCCACCATCCTGCTGTATACAGATACTGTACAGCGCAGCCTCCGCCACCATCCTGCTGTATACAGATACTGTACAGTGCAGCCTCCGCTACCATCCTGCTGTATACAGATACTGTACAGTGCAGCCTCCGCCACCATCCTGCTGTATACAGATACTGTACAGTGCAGCCTCCGCCAATATACTGCTGTATACAGATACTGTACAGCGCAGCCTCCGCCACCATCCTGCTGTATACAGATAATGCACAGCGCAGCCTCCGCCAACATCCTGCTGTATACAGATAATGTACAGCGCAGCCTCCACCACCATCCTGCTGTATACAGATAATGTACAGCGCAGCCTCCGCCACCATCCTGCTGTATACAGATACTGTACAGTGCAGCCTCCGCCACCATCCTGCTGTATAGATACTGTACAGCGCAGCCTCCGCCACCATCCTGCTGTATAGATACTGTACAGCGCAGCCTCCGCCACCATCCTGCTGTATACAGATACTGTACAGCGCAGCCTCCACCAACATCCTGCTGTATACAGATAATGCACAGCGCAGCCTCCACCAACATCCTGCTGTATACAGATAATGTACAGCGCAGCCTCCACCAACATCCTGCTGTATACAGATAATGTACAGCGCAGCCTCCACCAACATCCTGCTGTATACAGATAATGCACAGCGCAGCCTCCACGCCCCTATATACGGTATATATACACAGTACCACTCCTTCCTTGGGAGAATGCACAGTATGACACCTCTGGTGAACCCTCCGCGATGTCTTGCTTTCTCAGACTGAAAAGAAAACCAGCAAACCTCTGAACGCAGCTCTGGTTGTGAGTGGAGTACACATTAGATTGATTCATTGGCCATGAATTGTACGACCAGGAGACGAGCGCCCATGAAGCTTTGCACTTCGCCATGGTGCATTGGATTTCTGGTGAATATCATGTCAAACTTGCTGACAGTCTCCCTTTGAAGAGATTTTTACTTATTTTAGTGGTAAGGGCTCATGCACACGGCCGTGTCCGGATTGCGGCCCTCTTACAGCGGGTCCGCCATACACGGGCACCAGCCGTGTGCAACCCGCATCACGGACCCATTCACCTGAAGGGGTCCGCAATCCGGGAGATGCGGAGCAGAAGCACTACGGATTGCTTCCGTGGGTTTACTGTACGTGCCTCCGCACCGCATGCCGACCATCAGATGCGGATCGTGGACCCCATTCAAATGAATAGGTCCGAGATCCGCATGAGGCTGCCCCGTGGTCGGTGCCCGTCTGCAGCATAGGCCCGGCCACCACACCGACAAAGCCTCTTTCACACGAACGTTTATTTTTTTTTTGTTTACGGACCGTTTTTTGCGTTCTGTGTACGGAACCATTCATTTCATTGGTTCTTTAAAAAAAAAACGGAATGTACTCCGTATGCATTCCATTTCCGTTCCATTGAAAGATGGAATGCATATGTATGAAATCACGTTCCGTGACTCTATTCAAGTCAATGGGTCCGCAAAAAAAACGGAATGCATACGGAAAAGGTTCCCAGGGATAAACAACAAGGATTTTATCCAAAAGTTGGTCAGGGAAAGGGACTGTTTGTAAAAGTATTAGCGCAGGGGAGGACAGACGCCCAGATTGTGTATCCGTCAGCATACTGTGCCCTGAACCAGCAGGGGGCGACAAACTGATAGGAGCACCTGCAACCTGTCGGCAAGCAAACAGCAGAATTACGATTGCAGCTCTGGATGTAACTGGAGCAGAAAACAAAGGGACTCAAGACCAGCAATGTCACGTTTATTCACTGTCCGTGTATATACAAAACCAGCAGGAAGATGTAAAGACGTTTCCCCCATATCAAATTATAATTTACAAAATGGCGGATCCCGTGTGCGAGGTGTAGACAGAACCGGATCGGACCAGTTATGGCGATTAAGGCTCCAGAAGAATAATTAAAATATCCCTGTGCTACGCGGGGGCGCGGCGCTACGTGTTCTCCGCGGGCTTCGCAGATTCAAATCCTTTTGCTTCCATTTCTTCTTTGAATTTTAGGTAATCTCTCCTCTTATCGAAATATTTAATCTGTGGGGGAGGAGAATCAGAAGATCAGCACAACCCTCACACCACCGCCATTAAAATGGCACGTAATCAGGTCTACTCTAGTCACAGCCAAAGCTGCATTCAAATCCTGCAAGCTGGCATTACCCGGCACTTTGCTGCTGACAGACGCACCAGCTGATATCCCATAAGGCACTTCTGAGTCAGACAGTGGCCTGCCATTAACATGAGCGTAAAGTGCTGAGAAGAAACAGGCAAACTTATAAGTGCAGCTCTGGGTGTGACTGGAGTAGAAGACAGAACGGAGGATAAAATTACAGGATCGGGTTTAGAGACGCTGAAGCCTCCATCTCTACTAGAGGAGAATAAAAAAAAGTCTTAAAGTATAATCAGATTGTGCGGTTCAGACAAAATTTTGCTGCGTCGCCAAACACGACACAGTCACAGTCTGAACACGGCTCTTACTGCACAACAGTCAGAAGCTTTTACAATCTCTGACTTCTAGCCTGAGGCTGCAACACTGAGACTCTCAGGTCGAAAGCCTGAGGTTGCACTACTAAGCCTGTCAGGCCCAAAGCCTGAGGCTGCCACAGTGAGAATGTCAGGTCAAAAGCCTGGGGCTGCACTACTAAGACTGCCATTCCCAAAGCCTGGGGCTGCACTACTAAGACTGCCATTCCCAAAGCCTGAGGCTGCACTACTAAGACTGCCATTCCCAAAGCCTGGGGCTGCACTACTAAGACTGCCATTCCCAAAGCCTGGGGCTGCACTACTAAGACTGCCATTCCCAAAGCCTGGGGCTGCACTACTAAGACTGCCATTCCCAAAGCCTGAGGCTGCACTACTAAGGCCTCATGCACACGACCGTTGTGTGCATCCGTGGCCGTTGTGCCGTTTTCAGTTTTTTTTCACGGACCCATTGACTTTCAATGGGTCGGTGGAAAAATCGGAAAATGCACCGTTTTGCAGCCGCATCCGTGATCCGTGTTTCCTGGCCGTGAAAAAAATATGACCTGCCCTATTTTTTTCACGGCCAACAGTTCACGGACCCATTCAAGTCAATGGGTCCGTGAAAAATCACGGATGCACACAAGATTGTCATCCGTGTCCGTGATCCGTGTCCGTTTTTTCCTATCATTTCAAAGGCAAACTTGACTTAGATTTTTTTTTCATTTTTCATGTCCGTGGATCCTCCAAAAATCAAGGAAGACCCATGGAAGAAAAAACGGACACGGATCACGGACCCTGTTTTTGCGGACCTTAAAAAAAAACGGTCGTGTGCATGAGGCCTAAGACTGCCATTCCCAAAGCCTGAGGCTGCACTACTAAGACTGCCATTCCCAAAGCCTGAGGCTGCACTACTAAGACTGCCATTCCCAAAGCCTGAGGCTGCACTACTAAGACTGCCATTCCCAAAGCCTGAGGCTGCACTACTAAGACTGCCATTCCCAAAGCCTGAGGCTGCACTACTAAGACTGCCATTCCCAAAGCCTGAGGCTGCACTACTAAGACTGTCATTCCCAAAGCCTGAGACTGCACTACTAAGACTGTCATTTCCAAAGCCTGAGGCTGCACTACTAAGACCATCAGGCCCAAAGCCTGACGCTGGGTTCAGACCTGAGCGTACTTGAACGTACGCTCTGTATGCACAATTGTACCGGCGTTTGCAAACGCGCATACAGAGACAAGCGAATGCCCATTGTCGCGCGTTCCCGCTGAAGTCTATGTACGGGAATGCACGACAAGACGCCCCAAAGAAGCTCCTGTACTTCTTGGGGCGTCGGGCGTTTTCTAGGTCTGAACCCAGCCTGAGACTGCACTACTAAGACTGTCATTTCTAAAGCCTGAGGCTGCACTACTAAGACCATCAGGCCCAAAGCCTGAGACTGCACTACTAAGGACGTCAGGTCCTAAGCCTGAGACTGCACTACTAAGGACGTCAGGTCCTAAGCCTGAGACTGCACTACTAAGGACGTCAGGTCCTAAGCCTGTGGCTGCACTACTAAGCCTAAAATACTCCTCATCGGAGTCGTTCACAGGGATCTGCAGGTATAACGGGAACATACCCACTGCCGGGGACAGAGGTTTTCGAAGCTTTGCCTTATCTGCTGGCACTTGCCCGCTTCGTCCTTATTGTCCTCCAGGCACTGCCAGTATTTGTCCCTGGCGTCCCAGCATGCTTTTCTCTCCTGTGCGGAGGGCGCCGTCATGTTACCTCTGCAATAAAAGCATAAAGGGGAAAAAAATTATTATGTTTTTAGAAGCCAAAAGCCATGACCTTTTAGATTTCAATGATAAGAATGCCGCCATTCGCTGATAGCAAGCAGAGGTCTTGAGACTAATGAGAAACTCAAAACAGGACTCATTCATCACAACTAGCCCTCTTTATTGTTCCGTAGCCACCAATCAGAGCTCAGTTTTCATCCGTGAAACTGTTCCGGAAGGATGAAAGCCGAGTGCTGATTGGCTGCTATGGGCCATTCTCCTGTAAGACAGTTTTGAGCGAGGCCCCTAAATGTCTAGAACCACTTTAGAGGGGGGTTATCTATGACAGGGTTGGGTTCTTAACGGCTATAAACATCTTTGGGGGCAATTTTTTTTTTTAATGATTGCATTGTACTCATTTTGAGCTAAAAAATAAATATGTTAAATTGGTCTTTATTACAAATATGGAGCCCTTATTTCTGTACAGAGCGGAGATTCTCTAGTAGCAGGATCTGAATTTTCAGTCTGTTCCATCAGGCAGCTCAGCTGAGGGCCTTCTTATCTCTTCTCCTTGACATTATAAACACTCATCACAGCTCAGCTCTTATCTTACTGATAGGAATGTGGCCTAAACCAGTGTTTATGACCCCTCAGTAGGGTAAGATAAGGGTTATTAGATGACCGGCACAAATGAAAGTAAAAAAGTACATTCACACAGCTGGACAGTTAACCCTTTGTGACAGAACGGCTCAATATTTTTAATAAAGTCCAATTGAAAAAATGATTTGCAGCCCAAAAGTTGTAAAATGCAATCATAAAAAAAAAAATTGCATCCGAAGGTGTACATAGCCTTTAACGCTTAGGAGTCCATTACATCCCAGTATGTAAAGGGATACTGGTCGGAAAAACGATGGGAGTCTGGTTCACAAAGCCATACAAGACAAGAAAAGGGGCAGCACAGGATTACAAAGACACGGCTGCTTTCTTTCAAAAATAGCACCCCACCTATCCACAGGTTGTGTGTGGTATTACAGCGCAGTCCCATTCTCTTCAGGTGTCTGGGAGATAGCAGCCGTACATTTCTCATCACTCATCTGACTGGCCGCCAGGTAATGCTACATTTTCTCAGATTTCTATGGCAGCTGCATCGGAAAATAGGGCTGACGACCGCTTTTAAGGGGCTGTGTAGTTTCAGGTCTGGAGAACAGGTAAGTACTTACCTGCCAGATCCCACGCCATCGCTACAGTCCTTGCAGCAGTGACGTCACCTGAAGAGGCCAGTGATTGGCTGCAGTGGTCCCGTGTTGTTGATGTGATGTCGCTGCTGCAGTAGTGGCGGAGTGGGATCCGGCAGATAAGTCGTACTTACCCGTTCTTTATTGCAGGCTGATCCCAGGGGTTGTCTGGTTTCGGCCTGAAACTGGTCATCCCCTTTAAATCCTAACAGATCAAGGCTGTTCTTTTCTCTGTGTCGCCTCCGGTGTCCGGGTTTTGCATCCGTAGGCCCCCGTGAACGTAATACGGAAAATTCTAAAGGAGTAATACAGGTCTGTAAAACAGGCAGCCTACTAGGCCACCCATGTTAGATTGTGGGGGTCCAACTCTCAGCATCCTCGCAGCCAGGTAAGCGCTGTCACCTCCTTTGAGATCTAATAGAGATGGCGCCACATATCCTAAGGATAGTTCAAAGCTGGATACCCCCTTAGTAGACGTGGCAGATCTAAGGTCAATGAGGCCCTGCGGGGTCAGTCATGGTATTTTTTGGGGGGTACCAGCAGCTTCCAGACCCTGATAACACACACAAGACTTCAATGACTCGTCTAAGGTCAAAAGTAAAAAGGACAGCTAAGAGCCCCCCTCTCCTCTAGTGACTGTCCCCCCAGCCCCCTCCCAGAGCTGCACCCCTGAAATCAGCTGACAGCACATGCACTCTTACCAGAGACAGCTCTGCACACAGACCATAGGGGCACATACAGAACTTTCACATTATGCAGTCGCAGTTTGATGACGTCAAAGACTCTTCCGCGATGCCGACACTAGAGGCCAAAGTGACGTTAAATAATTCAAAACGTTTCTGGCTTGCCCGTGGATCGCACAGCACCGCAGCTGGTCCCAAGCAATACTATAGAACCCACGGCCCTGTTCATCTTTTACAAGTCTCAGGGCAAAGATTTAAATGAAAACGTTTGTCTGTGTGGATGTTGCAGTCACTGATCTTCAACAAAATGGCGTTTAACTGCGCCTGCCACATCACAAGGCTTTCTAGAGGTTATAGCGCTCTAGTATATTTGTTGAAGGTGACCACGCCCATTCGGAGTCACATGATGCTCCATATTTAGAGCTCTGGCGTGAGTCTGCAGCCACAGAATTTGCTCCTTATGCCGCCACCTTGTGGCCACCACTGGGAGCGTCTGTAAAAAAATAAAATAAAACGTTGCATTGGTTTGTTGAGGTATTTCGCCTGCCTCATATTTCTGAAGTTGACTTTCAGGTCATAGAGAATGCAGGAAACTGTGCAATGAATGTGGGAAACCCAGTAGTCTCCAACCGTGGTGACATGGCTCTGTTAGGAGCTGCATACACAAAACGGAATATATATATGTGTTTGTTTGTTTGTTTTTCCCCCCCAGATGCACTGGAGCAACAATAAAAAGAAGTTCCAAAAGTGTACACACCCCTTAAAGTGCACAGCATATGTCCCAGCCACCCCAGGGCTTCGCTATTATGAGGGGCGGGCAGACTAGGAACTAAGTGGCCCCATGGAAGGCGGGTCCAAACTAACAGAAGATGTGGTAACACAAGTAGAACAAGAGAAGTAAACAGGGCCACAATACCACATCGCAGCACAAAATACCGCCCTATCACTACACTGAGGACACCTGCAGGAGCCGGCTGAGAGCGTGAAACCTAACTACTGTGTGGGGCACTAAGGGCGCATGATTACTATGTGGGGCACTAAGGGGGTATAATTACTATGTGGGGCACTAAGGGGGTATAATTACTATGTGGGGCACTAAGGGGGTATAATTACTATGTGGGCCACTAAGGAGGCATAACTACTTTGTGAGGCACTAAGGGGGCATGACTACTGCGTGGGGGTACTAAGAGGGCATAACTACTGTGTGGGGCACTATAGGGAAATAACTACTGTGTGGGGGTACTAAGGGGCATAACTACTGTGTGGGGACACTAAAGGGGTATAATTACTATGTGGGGACACTAAGGGGGTATAATTACTATGTGGGGACACTAAGGGGGTATAATTACTATGTGGGGCACTAAGGGGGTATAATTACTATGTGGGGCGCTAAGAGAGCATAACTACTGTGTGGGCCACTAAGGGGCATAACTACTGTGTGGGGGTACTAAGGGGCATAACTACTGTGTGGGGACACTAAGGGGGCATGATTATTATGTGGGGCACTAAGGGGGTATAATTAGTGAGTGGTGGCATTAAGTGGGTATAACTACTATGTGGGGCACTAAGGGGGCATGACTACTGTGTGGGGGTACTAAGGGGGTATAACTACATGTGGGCGCCCTGTCTAAGGCGGGAAACCATGACTCCGCCCCATGTAGGGCTTGGTGTATCAGAAAGTCACCGGCGTTGCTGAAGGAGTCCTGGCAGTGCAGACATTGGTACGCCGTCCCATCGTCAGCGGCATCTAGATGATGAAGGAGGTCGTTGTCAAGCCCCGCCTCCCACGCAGCGCAGCCGCACTCTGCGTCTTGTCTGAGCAGTAACGGATTACCTTTCCTCCGTTTACTTGGCGGATCATAGGAATTCTGGGCGCATTTCTCGTCCCGACCTGTTGGTTGTGTCACCCGTAGATCACAGGCGCCAGCGCAAAGACGGTCAGAATGTTCCTAATTGCCAACTGCCAAGATTAGAAATATAATAAAAAATGTTACAGGAATAGTGAAATCCTGAGCTCCCTGATTCACGAACACAATGCGAGTGCTGCAGTGAAGACTGACACAGACAGAGAAGAGGTAAGAATGAACTGGTAAACAACAGTGCAAACGTAAGCACTCTTCTGGGTCTACGGAAAGCAGGACGGTTCAGTCTATTTAGGTCATAAGGATCGTCTAGGTCAGATACGACTGTGACAAACCCTCAGCTGTGGCGCATTTTATCTCTGTACAGACTTGTATATAAAGAAAACAATTCCTGTTCACCGACAGCCAGCAGAGATCTGGAAAATGATGAGGAATCATACTAGGCCTCATTTATCAAGGCCTGTATCTGTTGCCCATAGCGACCAATCAGAGCTCAGCTTTCATTCTGCCAGAGCAGCTTAGGAAATGAAACCTGCGCACTGATTGGTTGCCCTGGGCAATAGAAACGTTATTAAGTGAGGCCGTTACCTGAGGTCACATGACCGGGCTCCGCCTCCTCCGCGCTACATCTGTAATATAAGGACATGGACATTTATCAGGGCTCTGGGAAAGCTGAATGGCGGCCATATTGGTTACACCCAGCTTTCCCAGACACAGATTGTACCTGATAATCCCACAGGATCGTCCCCTCATCTCCCTCAACCAGAATCATAAATGCAGCTCCGGATGTAACTGCAGTATAAGAATCCTAAATGCAGCTCTGGATGTGCAGTGGATATAAAAAGTCTACACGCCCCTGGTAAAATGTCAGGATTCTGTGATGTAAAAAAAGCCTTTGCGACAGGAGGTGGATTAAGATGAAGTCACTGATCATAGCTATGCCCTAATGAAGCAGAGCTGCAGTGTAAATCATGGGGGATGGAGATTATCTTTGACTCCAGCTAGTGCCAACTGCAGACATGCTGAGGGGGGGGGGGGGGCTACATGCACACGACAGTTGTTTTTTGCGATCCGCAAATAGCGGATCCGTGTTCCTGTTTTCTTTTACATCCACATCCGTTCCGTTTGTCGGCAAATTTTGTAGGTTGTGTTTCCGTGTGTCTTCAGTTTTTTTTTTGCAGTCCGTAAAAATAACCTGAAGGCTGTAATTCTTGAAATTTAATATATACAGGTTTCCCAGCAACCATCTGCAAAAGAAACTGATGCGGATGACATACGGATTGCTTCCGTTGGTCATCCGCATTTTTTTGCGGACCCATTGACTTCAATGGGTCAGCAAAACGTTTATTGCAGACAAGAATAGCACATGCAATACTTTTTTTGCGGACGTGAAACACGGACAGCGGACGCGGACAAGAAATGGACCACAGCATTTTTAACGGATCCATAGAAATGAATGGGAAACCATCCGATCCGCAAAAAAAACTGAACGGAGGCCGCAAAAAACCACTGCCGTGTGCATGTAGCCTTATACAGCACCGACATATTCTGCAGCGCTCGTAAATATCAACATCCCCCCATTTTCTATATATCTGTGGGGGAGGGGTAGCATTAACCCTTTCATTGCTGTGCCCCTGCGCCCAGTGCTGGGTCTAGGAGGGCGGCAGAGATCTCCCTGCAGCACCTACTACAGTGCACTCTGTCCCCGGGCTGCTTCATGCTGCCGCCATATTGGAGGAGGTCTGATAGCTGCTGTCTCTCTTACACTGCCTGCGCTCTCTTCTGCCTCCCACAGTCTGCAGACACTCTCTTTCATTATATCCTCTGCACACTTCTGCTTTCTATCTGCTCTCTCTTCCTGACCCCTCTCTGCCCTTCCTTCTCCTCCAGTCTCATTTTATACTCTCTTCTCTCATTGCTCTAGGATCTAAATTCTCATTTCTCTCCCCCTCTCTATATTCTCAGCTTTCTTCTCTAGCCCCCTCTCTATACTCAGCTCTCTCTTCTCTCCCCCTCTCTATACTCAGCTCTATCTTCTCTCCCCCTCTCTAGATTCTCAGCTCTCTTCTCTCCCCCCTCTCTATATTCTCAGCTCTCTTCTCTCCCCTCTCTCTATATTCTCAGCTCTCTTCTCTCCCCTCTCTCTCTATTCTCAGCTCTCTCTTCTCTCCCCCTCTATTCTCAGCTCTCTTCTCTCCCCCTCTATTCTCAGCTAGCTTCTCTCCCCTCTCTCTATATTCTCAGCTCTCTCTTCTCTATCCCCCTCTCTATATTCTCAGCTCTCTTCTCTATCCCCCTCTCTATATTCTCAGCTCTCTCTTCTCTATCCCTCTCTATATTCTCAGCTCTCTCCTCTATCCCTCTCTAGATTCTCAGCTCTCTCCTCTATCCCTCTCTAGATTCTCAGCTCTCTTCTCTATCCCTCTCTAGATTCTCAGCTCTCTTCTCTATCCCTCTCTAGATTCTCAGCTCTCTTCTCTATCCCTCTCTAGATTCTCAGCTCTCTTCTCTATCCCTCTCTAGATTCTCAGCTCTCTTCTCTATCCCTCTCTAGATTCTCAGCTCTCTTCTCTATCCCCCTCTCTAGATTCTCAGCTCTCTTCTCTATCCCTCTCTAGATTCTCAGCTCTCTTCTCTATCCCTCTCTAGATTCTCAGCTCTCTTCTCTATCCCCCTCTCTAGATTCTCAGCTCTCTTCTCTATCCCCCTCTCTAGATTCTCAGCTCTCTTCTCTATCCCCCTCTCTAGATTCTCAGCTCTCTTCTCTATCCCCCTCTAGATTCTCAGCTCTCTTCTCTATACCCCTCTCTAGATTCTCAGCTCTCTTCTCTATCCCCCTCTCTAGATTCTCAGCTCTCTTCTCTATCCCCCTCTCTAGATTCTCAGCTCTCTTCTCTATCCCTCTCTATATTCTCAGCTCTCTTCTCTATCCCCCTCTCTATATTCTCAGCTCTCTTCTCTATCCCTCTCTATATTCTCAGGTCTCTTCTCTCCCCCTCTCTATATTCTCTGCTCTCTTCTCTCCCTATATTCTCAGCTCTCTCTTATCTCCCCCCCCTCTATATTCTCAGCTCTCTCTTCTCCCCCTCTTTATTCTCAGCTCTCTTCTCTATCCCCCTCTCTATATTCTCAGCTCTCTTCTCTCCCCTCTCTCTATATTCTCAGCTCTCTCTTCTCTCCCCCTCTTTATTCTCAGCTCTCTTCTCTATATTCTCAGCTCGCTTCTCTCCCCTCTCTATATTCTCAGCTCTCTTCTCTATCCCCCTCTCTATATTCTCAGCTCTCTTCTCTCCCATCTCTCTATATTCTCAGCTCTTCTCTCCCCCTCTCTATATTCAGCTCTCTTCTCTTCCCCTCTCTATATTCTCAGCTCTCCCCTCTCTATATCCAGCTCTTTTCTACCCCTCTCTCTATATTCTGAGCTCTCTTCTCTATCCCCCTCTCTATATTCTCAGCTCTTCTCTATCCCCCTCTCTATATTCTCAGCTCTTCTCTATCCCCTCTCTATATTCTCAGCTCTTCTCTATCCCCCTCTCTATATTATCAGCTCTCTTCTCTATCCCCCTCTCTATATTATCAGCTCTCTTCTCTATCCCCCTCTCTATATTATCAGCTCTCTTCTCTATCCCCCTCTCTATATTATCAGCTCTCTTCTCTCCCATCTCTCTATATTATCAGCTTCTCTCTCCCCCTCTATATTCTCAGCTCTCTTCTCTCCCATCTCTCTATATTATCAGCTTCTCTCTCCCCCTCTCTATATTCTCAGCTCTCTTCTCCTCTCTATATTCTCAGCTCTCTTCTCCTCTCTATATTCTCAGCTCTCTTCTCCTCTCTATATTCTCAGCTCTCTTCTCTATATTCAGCTCTCTCCTCTCTCTATATTCAGCTCTTTTCTACCCCTCTCTCTATATTCTGAGCTCTCTTCTCCATCCCCGCCTCTATATTCTCAGCTCTTCTCTACCTCTCTCTATATTGAGCTCTCTTCTCTACCCCTCTCTATATTGAGCTCTCTTCTCTACCCCTCTCTATATTGAGCTCTCTTCTCTACCCCTCTCTATATTCTCAGCTCTTTTCTACCTCTCTCTATATTCTCAGCTCTCTCTTCTCTCCCCCGCTCCATATTCTCAGCTCTCTCCTCTCCCCCGCTCTATATTCTCAGCTCTCTCTTCTCTCCCCCTCTCTATATTCTCAGCTCTCTCTTCTCTCCCCCTCTCTATATTCTCAGCTCTCTTTTTGTCTTCTATTCTCTCTTTCAGATCTCTTCTCCCTCTATACCTTCAGCTTTCTTTCTCCTTCTACACTTCTCTCTTCCCCTCGGGTCACCAGCTCTCTTTAGTTTTTCTTGCTCTTCTCTATACTCTGTTCTCCTCTTAGCAGCTTTCTCTATTCTATACCCAGCTCTTCTCTCTTCTACTCTTGGATCCCTCCTCTGATATCCTCTCTGCTCATTCTCTTTCCCCGTTTTGTATGTTTCACCTCCCTCAATGTTAGCTCCTTTCCCTCTCTAGTCACTCTCTTCTTTCCAGTCCTACAGTGACTTCTCTCGTCGGCTAGGACGGGATCCTTCTGATCTTGGCTGTTTAACCCCTTATATGCTGCCGTCACTAGAGACCCAGGTCCCTAAGTGGTCTGACGGAAGGAGGAAGCTGATCTGGTGAGGATCCTTCCACCGGTGAAAGCAGCGACACATTGGTAGAGAACATACATTTTTTATTGCCAGAAATTGAATATTTAACTCTTTTTGTTTATATACATACAAAATTAACATTCCCAAATTTTGGAATTTTCTCCCATCCCAGAGATTTCTCGGCTCCGGCGGAGACGTCCGGTCATGTGACAAAGCGGCGGCTAAAGTGAAAATTTATGAGCGGAATCAATAATTGTGCAATAGCAAGTTCCACAGCTTTCTGACATTGTGCTTCAATTCCTCACCATTTTCAAAATCTCTGCTTGCTGCCATTGAATAAGAACATTCCTGTTCACCTACAGAGGTTGAAAAGCCGGTAAAAGACCTAACACTTCTCACAGCTGAGGGGTTGTTGCAGTTGTATCCAGTCTATTCAATCCTTAACGATATAAATAGTCCGGACTCCAGAATATGTTTTACTGACACATTGTAACAAACTATCAGGACACAAGATTTCCGAAGCTGACGTGTTTCCCTTACAGAAGATTGTCTACACCGGATACAACTGTAACAAATCCTCAGCTGTGAGAACTAACGGCCCTCATAAATGTTTCTATTCAATGACAGAAAACAGAGATAAACGTTCCACATCTGAAAAGCAAATTCTGTGCGCTGCATTCCGCACCGCAGGTCAATGATTTAAGATCTCATCCACTTTGCTGGCACGGTAACGAGCTGCAGATTTGTCACAGTGTGTCAGTTCAATGAGGATATACCTTAGATGGGATGCACTGCTAAACCAGCTTTGTGACCCCTCCACACTCAAACAGTGGGAGGCCAAGAGGCTGGCCCTCCACAGACCATACAGCGATGGCACAATCTGGCGGTATTATAATGTGGGAACACCCCTCTGAAGACAGCGCCCAGGCCGAGCGATGTGTCCGCGGCTCTGATAACATAAAGCAGCACTCCGACTGCATCCAATAAGCCATTTCACTCTCTCAATGTCCACAGGTCCGACTGACCAGTGCTCCCAGTACACGCTCATCAGAGATCAGCCAGCTGGTATTTGCGGATAATCCCATCCCTGCAGCAAGTATAGGCAAACTTCTCAGAGACTGCGACCTGCAGAGAGAAAGACTGGGAATAAATCTACAAGGTGTCAACACACTGCTCACCTGAAATACTCTGTACTGCTGGGGACCGCTATGTAACACTCTGTGACCTCCCACTCGATAAGCCCACTCCGCTCCTGAAATACTCTGTACTGCTGGGGACCGCTATATAACACTCTGACCTCCCACTAGAAGATGAGCCCACTCCACTCCTAAAATACTCTGTACTGCTGGGGACCGCTATGTAACACTGACCTCCCACTAGATAAGCCCACTACACTCCTGAAATACTCTGTACTGCTGGGAACCACTATGTAACACACTGATCGCCCACTCCTCTCCTGAAATACTCTGTACTGCTGGGGAACGCTATGTAACACGCTGAGACGTCCCACTAGATCAGCACACTACACTCCTGAAATACTCTGCACTGCTGGGGACCACTATGTAAGGGTCCATTCACACGTCCATGTGTGTTTTGCCGATCCACGGATCCGCAAAACACGGACATCAGCGATGTGCAGTCCTCATTTTGCGGACCGCACATCGCCGGCACTTAATAGAAAATGCCTAATCTTGTCCGCCATTGCGGACAGGAATAGGACATGTTCTATATTTTTCGGGATCGGAATTGCGGACCTGGAAGTGCGGATCCGGGCAGCACATTGTGCTGCCCCACAGAAATGAATGGGTCCGCAATTCCGTTCCGCAAAATGCGGAACGAAATTGCGGACGTGTGAATGGACCCTAACACTAACACTGATTGCCCACTCCATTCCTGAAATACTCTGTACTGCTGGGGACCAGTATGTAACACGCTGTGACCTCCCACTCGATAAGCCCACTCCGCTCCTGAAATACTCTGTACTGCTGGGACCTCTATGCAATACCGATCTCCGACTACACATGCCCATTCCACTTCTAAAAATACTCTGTGCTGCTGGGGATCATGCTTCCACCATTATTTAACCCTCAGTCTGTGACCCATCACTCGATCCACACTTTATTCCTTCAGTCATTAAAGGGTTTCTACCACTTAGGCGTCACATATTTGGCTGTCAGACACTAGCGATCCGCTAGTGTCTGCTCTGCCCAACCATCCTAATATAATTGCTTTTGGGGCGGTGGTTTGGCTAAAAAAACTACTTTTATTAATATGCTAATGAGCCTCTAGGTGCTATGGGGGCGTCATTAGCACCTAGAGGCTCCGTCTACCTTTAGAAACTGCCGCCCCCAGCGCGTCCCTCCAGCCCGCCCATCTCCTCCTGAATGCGATCCTCGTATGTATTATGCGCATGCGCAGTAAATGTCTGACAGCTTCCCTGTTCAGACATCTCCACTGCGCCTGTTCCTCGGAGCACTATGGCGTCATCGCGCAGGCGCAGTGGAGATGTCTGAGCAAGGAAGCGGTCAGACATTCACTGCGCATGCGCAGAATACATACGAGGATCGCATTCAGGAGGAGATGGGCGGGCTGGAGGGACGCGCTCGGCGGCGGCAGTTTCTGAAGGTAGACGGAGCCTCTAGGTGCTAATGACGCCCCCATAGCACCTAGAGGCTCATTAGCATAATAATAAAAGTAGTTTTTTTAGCCAAACCACCGCCCCAAAAGCAATTATATTAGGATGGTTGGCCAGAGCAGACACTAGCGGATCGCTAGTGTCTGACAGCCAAATATGTGACGCCAAAGTGGTAGAAACCCTTTAACCTCTGCACTTATGTCTGTTCCTCGGCAAGACATTGCTTCCAAATGACTTTCCTTTTGTCATACGGGAGCAGAAAACTCCTCCCCTTAAAGACTCTGTGCTGCTGGGAGACCCCGCTCCATAGATTATATAAATGTCAGATCCCAAAAGAGCAGCACTATCCTATCCTTAAATACTCTGTGCTGCTGGGGCATCCTGATCCTTTCACTAAGTAACTCTCAGTCTGTGATCTCCCATAAGATCTGCATACGCTTCTCCTAAAATCCTCTGTGCTGCTGGGGGCAGAACTTCTTCCACTGTACTCTGCTCATCAAAAACCAACAGTTATACAGTGGACTCCATACCATCGAGGTGCCAGCCGGACTAATGGACTATCCCTTTACCTCCCCTCCCACCCAAGGATCCAGTTCAGGAACGGGAATCCGATTCCACTGCTAGTTCCAGGGCTGGATTGGGGGTCACCTCTCTCACCTTGTACACGGGGTCACAGTCTGGTTCCGTCAGCTCCAGAACATGATCTAGATCCTGCTGGAGGATGAAGCACGTCCCGTCCCCTGGAGAAAAAATGGCAGAGAATTCATCGTGTGATTCTGAGACATAAGGCAAGGTCGTAATGCAGCAAAATAGTACCGCCATATGTATACACTAGAAATGTTATATGCTATATTAGCAGGCGCTGCAGACTCCGTACCTTGACTGGCGATAAAACCTTCCCTGAACGGCGCCAGCGATAGAACCGGTGCCCCTGACTTGGACACGACCTGCACAGGGACTCTGAGAAAATACATTTTAAAAAAAACGTCACATGCAGCGGCGGCATCTTGCGGTCTCATAAACACGGGGAGAACATACAAACTCCATGCAGATGTTGAATCCAGGGCACCAGTGCTAACCACTGAGCCACCGTCCTGCCCCAGAGGGGGCACTTACTTTGTGTTCCTGAGGTCCAGCTGGTAGATGTTACCGTCCTGACTCCCTCCTAAGATGTTCACACCGGAGAGGAAAGTGCAGCAATTAAAGGCATCGGCGCCGTCAAAGGTGAAGACCTGCAATGATGGCGGACAAGGGTGCAGGTCAGCCATGGAAACTGTAGATGTCTGAGGGGAAGGTCCTTGTACCTGGAAACGGCCCTCCAAGCTGACGGCATTATATTGTAAAACCTCTCTTTTACCACTAGGGGGAGGTCACTGCTATGGGGAGCAGCATCATTTAGTATGTGGTGAGCTCCCCCTAGTGGTGGCACCAGGTAAACAGAATTCTATCATCTAACTCGAAATCTATGTGGAGAGGATTCGGAGCTAGTCCAGAAAGAGGATTTTGGAGCATTTACTCTCCATCAGCTGTCCGCCATATTGGACAGCGTATCAGGCACTCCTCCGAGCAGTGACTTACGGATTGGCGGCTCTGCAGACTCACGCCCTCCAGCTTCTTATCCTCTCTCGCCAGCAGCAGTAACTTTCCTTCAGTTCCTATTTCCCGGTCACCTGCAGCCAATTATGAGAATTTACAGATCCACAACTGTGTATACAATTCCTCTGCAGACCTATATGTTTCCATGGTTACAGACTACGAGTGAAACCTGCGTGTAGTCTGATCCTCCCTCTTGCACTTACTCGGGGGCGTTTCTGGAGTTCCCAGGTCTATGGTGTTATCAGCAACACCGATGGAGATCCCGTTAATGGCGGCTCCGCAGTCCGCTACCACAGCAAGGCACGTGGATTTACCGCAGTCCCATAATCTGGCCGTACCGTCTCTGGAACAGGACGCAACGTTTCTTCCCCGATCGACCACGGCCAAATCCAGGATACCTGGCGAGGTAATACATCAGATTCCAATAGACGACCACAAAGGCAAGAACCCTGGGACTGCAGTAAGTATGGCGGTAACCTACCTGCTTTATGTCCTTTAAAGGTGACCGGGCAGCTGGCATCCTCCACAGACCAGATCTTCACCTGTGCGTCCATGCCGCCACTTAGGACCACCATACCAGAGGGGAAGAACATGCAGCAATTGACGTCATAGACGTGACCTTCTAGGACTCTCTGAGGAAGACAAGAAAGTCCAAACCCTGAAGACTTTACTTTTAAAGAAGCCTTCCATTAACGTAAGATATACTTGGCGGAAAACAGAGAACAGCAAACGGCAGTCAAGTGCTCTAAACGTGGGGGTAACTGTAGAACCCCTTAAAAAGGCCACATTCACACACGACAGAAACTGCAGGAAGAAACCAGAGTGAAAAATACTGTACATAACACACGGAAATCACGTCCCAGCAAAAGTCTTACTCGTGTCTCTCCATTATTGGTCTGCCAGATCTTCATCGAGCCATCTGTACTGGTGGAGACGCCGAGTCCCCCCCCACAGGAAAGATCAAGACATGTGACCTGCAAACATAACCAGTGCAGTATTATAGTAGTTATATTCTTGTACATAGGAGGCAGTATTATAGTAGTTATATTCTTGTACATAGGAGCAGTATTATAGTAGTTATATTCCTGTACATAGGAGGCAGTATTATAGTAGTTATATTCTTGTACATAGGAGCAGTATTATAGTAGTTATATTCCTGTACACAGGGGGCAGTATTATAGTAGTTATAGTTTTGTACATAGGAGGCAGTATTATAGTAGTTATATTCTTGTACATAGGAGCAGTATTATAGTAGTTATATTCTTGTACACAGGGGGCAGTATTATAGTAGTTATATTCTTGTACATAGGAGCAGTATTATAGTAATTATATACTTGTACATAGGAGCAGTATTATAGTAGTTATATTCTTGTACATAGGGGCAGTATTATAGTAGTTATATTCTTGTACACAGGAGCAGTATTATAGTAGTTATATTCTTGTACACAGGAGCAGTATTATAGTAGTTATATTCTTGTACACAGGGGGCAGTATTATAGTAGTTATATTCTTGTACACAGGGGGCAGTATTATAGTAGTTATATTCTTGTACATAGGAGGCAGTATTATAGTAGTAATAGTTCTGTACATAGGAGCAGTATTATAGTAGTTATATTCTTATACATAGGAGGCAGTATTATAGTAGTTATATTCTTGTACATAGGAGCAGTATTATAGTAGTTATATTCTTGTACATAGGAGGCAGTATTATAGTAGTTATATTCTTGTACACAGGGGGCAGTATTATAGTAGTTATATTCTTGTACACAGGGGGCAGTATTATAGTAGTTATATTCTTGTACACAGGGGGCAGTATTATAGTAGTTATATTCTTGTACACAGGGGGCAGTATTATAGTAGTTATATTCTTGTACACAGGGGGCAGTATTATAGTAGTTATATTCTTGTACACAGGGGGCAGTATTATAGTAGTTATATTCTTGTACACAGGGGGCAGTATTATAGTAGTTATATTCTTGTACACAGGGGGCAGTATTATAGTAGTTATATTCTTGTACATAGGAGGCAGTATTAGAAACTATTGAGAAAACTATTGGGACCTACACATTCCACCTCCAGGAGCTTTTATGACATCACATTCTACATCCACAGGAGTTAATATATACTTTGTTCCCCCTTTGCTCCTCTGGCTTTCTACCAGATGTTGGAGGGTGTCCGTGGAAATATTTTCTCATTCATCCAGTAGAGCATTTGTGGGATCTGATACGGATGTTGGAGGAGAGCGCCTGGCTCACAATCTCCATTCCAGTTCATCAGAAAGGTGTTGGATGGGGCTGATGTCAGAGCTCTGTGCTGCCGATCAAGTTCGTCACACCAGAGTTCTCCAATAGTGTTGAGCGAACTTCTGTTTTAAGTTCGGTGTCTAAAGTTCGGCTTCCGGTTAGCGGAGAATCCCGATATGGATTCCGAATTCCGTTGTGGTCCGTGGTAGCGGAATCAATAAAACGGAATTCGGAATCCATATCGGGATTCTCCGCTAACCGGAAGCCGAACTTTAGACGCCGAACTTAAAACAGAAGTTCGCTCAACACTATTCTCCAACCATGCCTTTTTGGACCTTGCTTTGTGCACTGGGGCACAGTCATGCTAGAACAGAAAAGGGGGCTTTCCCAAACTGTTCCCACAAATTTGGGAGCATACAATAGTCCACAACGTCTTGTCTGCTGAAGCGTTAAGATTTTCCTTCATTGGAAGTAATGGTCCAAGGCTGACTCCATGAAAAAAACCATAACATTATCTCTACTCCACCAGACTTCCAGCTGCACAATGTCATGAAGCTCCCGACACAGCACAGTACAGTCTTTGAGCTGACGTTAATGGATATTATACACTGTGGTAATGGCAGACTGCATGTCCGGGGACTGGATGTTATACACCTGAGGTAACGGCAGACTGCATGGTTGGGGGCTGGATGTTATACACCTGAGGTAACGGCAGACTGCATGGTTGGGGGCTGGATGTTATACACCTGAGGTAACGGCAGACTGCATGGTTGGGGGCTGGATGTTATACACCTGAGGTAACGGCAGACTGCATGGTTGGGGGCTGGATTTTATACACCTGAGGTAACGGCAGACTGCATGGTTGGGGGCTGGATGTTATACACCTGAGGTAACGGCAGACTGCATGGTTGGGGGCTGGATGTTATACACCTGAGGTAACGGCAGACTGCATGGTTGGGGGCTGGATTTTATACACCTGAGGTAACGGCAGACTGCATGTCCCGGGGCTGGATGTTATACACCTGAGGTAACGGCAGACTGCATGGTTGGGGGCTGGATGTTATACACCTGAGGTAACGGCAGACTGCATGGTTGGGGGCTGGATGTTATACACCTGAGGTAACGGCAGACTGCATGGTTGGGGGCTGGATTTTATACACCTGAGGTAACGGCAGACTGCATGTCCCGGGGCTGGATGTTATACACCTGAGGTAACGGCAGACTGCATGGTTGGGGGCTGGATGTTATACACCTGAGGTAACGGCAGACTGCATGTCCCGGGGCTGGATGTTATACACCTGAGGTAATGGCACTGAATGAAACTCCTACTTTCAATTATTAAAACGTAGGGGCCCGATACTATTCTCCATATAGTGTACATCAAGGATCAGCAACCTCCGGCAATCCAGCTGTTGTGAAACTACAACTCCCAACAATAAAGCAGGTGTACATGCTGGGAGTGGAAGTTTCACCATAGCTGATTCCAGGTGTACATTCTCTAAGAACTTGAGAATATTTATTTTATGGGAGACAGAAATGTGCCATGAAGAGCTGTCACCTCCTTTTCCCTTGCTAGTCTTGGTAGCTCCAAGAAAACGTACTACTCAGTAGGGGGCGACACTCAGCACACAGGAAGGTAAGTGAATAACATGGTCCTAATTTACCCAGTATCCCATTGTCAATGACAGGAAAGGAGTAAAAATACCGTACACTTTTCTGGTGGACTCTTGAGAAGCTGGTGTAAGGAGCCAGAAATTTACTGGAGATGTTCTCGGCCGGACAGGAGATGAGGAGACTCTTCTGTGGAACATATAATCACCGGTCATACCACACGACGTCTGACCGAACGGTCACATTATCCGATAAAATATCAAACCTTAGTGACTTCAAGGACCGAAAACTCCTCCGAAGATGTAATTTCCGGGATCCCACCTGGGCCGATCCCTCCACACTTCAGGGTGCCGTAGACCGTGGGCTTCCCTGTAAGACAGGAGGTAAGTGAACGCACCAATCTAATGTGCCGCTTCTATAAATGCAACCTGGGTTGTCACCCATCATTTCCCACTTAGGAAAGCGGAGACCGTCTGAATGGTAGATCTGCCACCCACCCCTTGCTCTATGTATAGCGGCATAACTAGACAGATTTGCAATTCCAATGTCTGGACAAGTTCGGTGACAACCCTTGAGAGACTTGTACGGGAGAAGTTATGTTGTTTGACACCCAGCTTTCCAAGGAACAGATATAACTAAGGAACACCTAAATCAGGCATGTCAAAACTGCGGCCCTCCAGCTGTTGCAAAACTAATACTCCTAGCATGCCTGGATAGCTTACAGCTATTAGGGCATGCTGGGAGTTGTAGTTTTGCAACAGCTGGAGGGCCGCAGTTTGGACATGCCTGACCTAAATGGAACAAAGATGATGGCAGATGCCATATGCAGGTATATATGTTAGGTTCTGTACCTATGACACTGGCTGACCTGTTACATGTGCACTTGGCAGCTGAAGGCGTCTGTGTTGGTCCCATGTTCATATGTGCCGGCATTGCTGAGAAAAATTATATTTTAATATATGCAAATGAGCCTCTAGGAGCAACGGGGGCGTTGCCGTTACACCTAAAGACTCTGCTCTCTCTGCAACTGCCGCACCCTCTGCACTTTGACAGGTACAGGCAGTAAAAACATTATAACGCTTGACCCTGTCAGTCACAGTGCAGAGGGCACAGCAGTTGCAGAGAGAGAAGAGCCTCTTGGTGTAACGGCAACGCCCCCATTGCTCCTAGAGGCTCATTTGCATATATTAAAATATTTTTCTCAGTAATGCGGACACATATGAACATGGGACCAACACAGATGCCTTCAGGTTCCAAGTGCACATGTAACAGGTCAGCCAGTGTCATAGGGACAAAACTGCTGACAGATGCCCTTTATTTCACTGGTGTCATGGTTCCTGTTTTTTACAGGATCCTTCCACCCCCAGTAACCTATACTGGTGCGCTGGATCCGTTAGGTTTTTGCCAGTGTGAACAGTGTATTAAAGGGGTTATCGCAACATATAACCTTATACCCTGTGACGGAGGGGTCTCCCACTGATTGCTGCCCTCTACGAGCCAAAGTGGATAGCCGCCGAGTTGGACCCGTCCACGTATTACACGTCTGCAGTGTAATACTACATCTTCCCTGCAGGAGAGGCTGCTGAGCAAACATACAGCAGAATCCGTCTTACCTGGGATCTTACACGACACCCACGCCTCTCCTTCCACCTTCCTGGAAGACAAAGGGAGAAAAAAAACATGAAGGAGTCAGAGCCGGGACATGGCTGGATATCTACGGGAGCCACGGTGGGTACAAGGTAACAAACCCTCAGCTGAGAGAAGTATTAGGTTTCAGTCCTTGGATGTAAATAAGAGTATATGGCAATAGCGATGGGCCACATTCACAAACTATTTGGCGTAAAGCGAGTTAAAAATAGAAAAATAAAAAAATAATATGTTTCCAATTATGACAAGACAAATTAATAACTTTTTTTTTTATTGAACACCAAAAATATAAAGTAAAAAAAAGCAAAGATCTGGGGGGAGATTTATTATATGACTTCTGTAAAAAAAAATAAAAAAATTTATAAAAAAATGCTAATTTTTGTGCACACCGTTTTTCTTTTTACACTGCTCTCATAATTCTCCACCCCCCACCCAAAAAAATAAAAAATAAAAATAAAAAAATGGGGGGCTGATAAATTCCAGGGGCAAACTGACCACAGATCCTACAGGGAAATTGTCTGGTGGGCCGATGCCCAGGGGTCCGCCCAGGCCCTCCTTACTGCCTCTTGTCAAGTACATCATTCTCTGCTGCTCTCAGTGGGAGCGGTCAGGTAGTCATGTATTTGGCCGGTGGTCGCAGACAACGCCAGACTGACCCACCGGAGAATACTCGGGGCCCTCATTCCATATCGGGCCCCAAAAGGTCCAGAGGAAAAGAAAAACATTAGGAGCCAATCACTTGGCACTAGGGTCCATTTCTTTGAATAAAAACCTATGAGACATTGTTGATGATATGGAGGTTGGGCCCCGAGAATAATTTCCTCTGGTGGGCCCCAGGAACCCCAGTCCGACCCTGGCTGCAGGTGCCCTCCTGAATTCAACTGTCCTCAGGACGGTGACACAGTCGGACACTGCGGTGGGACATGGACAGAATGTGGCAGCTATTGATGGCCAGCACAGAGGGGCGGTATTTCGTGCTGCTCTGCGGTAATTCGTTCCGCCGGGGCTGTACTTTGGTACTACTGACTCCGCCTACTTGCAATGCCCCACCTTCTATCAATTTGGACCCGCCTACAACATGATTTCTGCCGCAGATCCAAAGGGCTAATCTGAACGCGGAGTACAAAAAACACAAAAAATATCCCAACTGAGAAAGACGGACGGCACGCTGTTCTCAGGGTAGAAACATGCGCCGAAATCCACATGAAAACCGCCATCTGGACAGGACGCCCTGCACCCTCATGAGCAGATCTAAGAGATGCTTGTACGTAAAATGGCGCAGGGGCAAACGCAACACCAAAAAATATCAACATAATATTGTGCAGACAATACGTCCGAATGCTGTGAAACTACAACTCCCAGCAGATAGATAAGGGAGTTGTAGTTGAACAAACTAAGATAGGACGACAACAGTAAAGGACGTCTATGACTGAACCAGTTCCCACCCCTCTCACTTGCAGCCCCCACCTCAAGCTGTGAGCCCAGTCGCTCTGGAGGTAAATCCTGGCGGCCATGTTGGTGCAGGCAGAAGCAGGCGACACTGACTGGAAACCGACTGAACGGGAAGTAGAATGCTCTCGCCACAAGAGGTCGCCGCGCATGGCCACAAGGTGTCTCTGACCACTTCCTCTCCAGCTGCGGGCAATGTAATGACACTCGGGCTACGAGAAAATGGCGTCCGCCGGTGCTGCAGACAGGGAGACCGAGGACAATTGCGGAAAAGGTAAAACAAAAGTGTTATAAGGCCGAGAGGACACAGTGACACATGGGAAAGACGAGTCTGATGTAGGTAAGACCCCTTTTTCATGTGTCCTTTATAGATCACTGTGCAATGCATGTTTCATTGTAGAACCACAAGTCCCAGCACACTCTTGTGATGCCATCACTATGTAAACGGGCCTATCCGGGAAACCTAGAAGAGTACTTTCCTATTGTATGTGTTTAATAAAAGTTCTACAAGTTTCTAATATACTTTTGTGATTCAGTTCATTAACCTCTTCCAGATTTCCGCTTGTTGTCAGTGAATTGAAAACCATACAGGGCTAATACTTTCACAACTGAGGGTTTGTTACATTGTATCCGGTCTGGAAAATCCTCTGGGAACTCCAGACTGATACATTGTGACAAACCATCAGAGATTTGCACTACTGATGTGTTTTAGTTCTTAGAGGATTTTCTTGACTGGATATGATGGTAACGGATCCTCTGCTGTGGGAAGTTTTAACCTCTGAATGTCAATAATGACGTTTATGTTCACTGACTGCAAGCAGAGGTCTTGAAAATAGCCAGAAATTGAACGCAAAGTATATTCGGAAGGTTGAAAACTTTTCATTATACTACGATTTAACGCAAACATTTGGGGAATTTAACTTAAAATCCAAAAATCATCGGTTTCTAAGCTGTAAGGCAGTGAATAGAGCCTCCATGGGGTGGTCCCCCAGCTTTCCTGGATGCCTAAAGGGCGTAGGTTCCTGTGGTTGCTGCATATGTAGATGTTTGGGAAAGCTGGGTGACCGCCACTATGGCCACCACAGTAGTTGTCACCCAGCTTTCCTGTAGTTCTTTGCTGCATCCTCCTTTTCTGGTTCCCTGTGTAAAGTCGGGGTTGCCGTTCAGGATCCCGGGGAAGCCGTCCTCATTCATTTGTTTCTCTGTTGTTCTGCAGTAAACATGTCCGCCCCCGCGCCTCAGCCTCACAACCGCAGCCGCAAGCAGTTGGAGGAGGAGGAGGACGAGGCGGATCCGGTGGATGAGATGATCTCGCGGACCGGCTGTACGGCCTTTCACTATGCGGTGCAGGAGTGTATGGCGGAGCACCAGGACTGGAGGCGCTGCCAGGACCAAGTGCAGGACTTCAGGAACTGCATGCAGGACTATCAGAAGGGGAGGACGGAGGAACTGAAGAAGAAGAGGGGCCCACAAACCGCTTCCTAGCCTTCATGGCGTCTACCGTACCTCCGCTATGTGTCCGGGATCACACGACCGGCGCCTGGGACTAGGAATGACGCACCTCTCTATCATATATATATATTCATATAATGACAGTTGCACTTTCCAAACTGGGAGGGGATAAGGGACTGTTCATACCAAGCATCTTGATTAACGAACAAAATGCAAGAACTACAGTAGAGACTGACACAAGGCAGAGATGCCAGTCAGGGTCTGAGAAGAGTGGTGTGACTGGGAGGGTGGGTGCGTTACCTGTGTCACCAAGATCACTGCAGGGTCTCTCCTTCCAAATAAAGAAAAATCTTCTGTGTATTTTTTCCCTTACTCTGAATAGTGTCTTGAGAACGCCTCAGTTTGTGCTCCAGAGCTGCTCTTCCTACAGGAAGTTTTAACCAGTGTCAGCAGTTGTGAAGATCTCACCCTACGTGTACAGCGATGGGGGCGCCCGCCGTAACCTCCTCAGTCACATTCAAATTGGGAAAAACCCTCCCAAAAATGTCACCTTTTTTGGCTACGTTCACACGACCGTATGAAAAAAAAAAAAAAAAAAAAGGATGATGTCCATACGGCATCCGTTTTTTGTTTTGCGGATCCATTGTAACAATGCCTATCCCTGTCCGCAAAACGGACAAGAATAGGACATGTTCTATGTTTCTGCGGGGCTACGGAACGGACATACGGATAGCACACGGTGCGCTGTCTGCATTTTTTGCGGAACCCGTTGTAATGAATGGGTTCTCATCCAATCCGCAAATAAAACGGAACGGACACGGAAACAAAATACGTTCATGCGAATGCAGCAAATCTTAACTCAGGGAAGACAATTGCATTTTAACCCCTTAGTGACAACATTCTAGCCTTCAGGACCGGTAACTTAATAATAAATTTGAAGAAAAAATGAATATTTTTTTTTCATTTTGTGTTGAGTTGTAGGTTTTTTAGGAACCATTTTGGGGTATATATAGTGCATTAAATAAATTTTATTATTTAATTTGCGAAGGAAAGATTAAAAAAAACAGCACTTTTTACATTATTTTGTAGAATTTATTTACAGTGGGTTTTTTTTACATTTTTTTGTTTTTTTTATATATTTTTTTTAGTATTTATTTGCCGTGTGGTATAACTAACTTAATTTTATAAAGTGGGACTTTACAGTGATGATAATGTCAAATTTCTATATATTTTGACTATTTTTCCTTTCCTCCTGCAGCTGCTCCCCTCTCCACCTCCAGACTGCTTTATCCGCTCATATCTCCGGTTTGGTAGCAGCTAGAGACATGGGCCTGGTGTTGTTTGAAAGCATTATCTTCAGTACATGTTAGAAATCGGGATCCAGGGAATGCAGGTTTTACCGCTTTTATTCCTAACTCGATTTCTAAGGCTACTTTCACACTAGCGTTCGGGTGTCCGCTTGTGAGCTCCGTTTGAAGGCTCTCGCAAGCGGCCCCGAACGGATCCGTCCAGCCCCAATGCATTCTGAGTGGATGCGGATCCGCTCAGAATGCATCAGTCTGGCACCGTTTGTCCTCCGCTCCGCTCAGCAGGTCGGACACCTGAACGCAGCTTGCAGCCTGGCCGTGCGGAGGCAAACGGATCCGTCCAGACTTGCAATGGAAGTCAATGGGGACGGATCCGTTTGAAGATGACACACTATGGCTCAATTTTCAAACTGATTCGTCCCCCATTGACTTTCAATGTAAAGTCTGGACGGATCCGTCTGCGGCTACTTTCACACTTAGAATTTTTTTTACAATATAATGCAGACGGATCCGTTCTGAACGGATCCATCGTCTGCATTATATGAGCGGATCAGTCTCGGACGGATCCGTTCTGAACGCAAGTGTGAAAGTAGCCTTAGGCTACTTTCACACTAGCGTTCGATCGGATCCGTTCTGAACGGAGCCTCCGTCTGCATTAATATGAGCGGATCCGTTCAGTACGGATCTGTCTGCATTATTTTAGCATATAACAGCTAAGTGTGAAAATAGCCTCGTACGGATCCGTCCAGACTTTCAATGTAAAGTCAATGGGGGACGGATCCGCCTGAAGATTGAGCCATATTGTGGCATCTTCAAACGGATCCGTCCCCATTGACTTACATTGTAAGTCTGGACGGATCCGCACGGATCCGCACGGCCAGGCGGACACCCGAACGCTGCAAGCAGCGTTCAGCTGTCCGCCTGTCCGTGCGGAGGCGAGCGGAGCGGAGGCTGAACGCCGCCAGACTGATGCAGTCTGAGCGGATCCGCTCCATTCAGACTGCATCAGGGCTGGACGGCTGCGTTCGGGTCCGCTCGTGAGCTCCTTCAAACGGAGCTCACGAGCGGACCGACGAACGCAAGTGTGAAAGTAGCCTTACAGTGATATCTCCTGCTGAAGTTCTGCTAATGCTGTCATTTTGGTTTTCACTCCTATAGCTATCTGGTAGCGGCTTTTCCCCTCGCCTCATGGGAATACAAATTAACATGAGTCTGGAGAAATAGCTTCATTACAGGACTGTTCTCCCAGCCGCTATCTTATGTGTACAGCCAGCTTTACCTCTATTAGGCGAAATTCACAAGACAGTGAGAAAACAGCAGGACGGTTTGTTTTTAACATTCAAGCCTTTCTGAGAAAATTACTGTTAATAACGATCCCCCTCAAATATGTGGGGGCTGTCGGTCAATGATAACGGCCAAAATAGGATATGGCCTGATTTCTGACAGCTATTAAAAAAGTGCCGCATGAATAACACTATAGACTACAATAGTTCTTAAAACAGTTGTGAGACAGACGTTTTTCAGTTGTGAATGTAGTCTAAATACAAGTACCTAGTTCACACATGGCGGATTTCAATGTACTTGTCTCTAACACCTGCATGTTTTTTTTTTTTTTCTTTTTTTGAATTTAGCCTTTTACAAGAAAAATCTAACTACTATAATACTGCCTCCTATGTACAAGAATATAACTACTATAATACTGCTCCTATGTACAAGAATATAACTACTATAATACTGCCTCCTATGTACAAGAATATAACTACTATAATACTACTCCTATGTACAGGAATATAACTACTATAATACTGCCTCCTATGTACAGGAATATAACTACTATAATACTGCTCCTATGTACAAGAATATAACTACTATAATACTGCCTCCTATGTACAAGAATATAACTGCTATAATACTGCTCCTATGTACAAGAATATAACTACTATAATACTGCCTCCTATGTCCAAGAATATAACTACTATAATACTGCTCCTATGTACAAGAATATAACTACTATAATACTGCTCCTATGTACAAGAATATAACTACTATAATACTGCCTCCTATGTACAAGAATATAACTACTATAATACTGCTCCTATGTACAAGAATATAACTACTATAATACTGCTCCTATATACAAGAATATAACTACTATAATACTGCTCCTATATACAAGAATATAACTACTATAATACTGCTCCTATGTACAAGAATATAACTACTATAATACTGCTCCTATGTACAAGAATATAACTGCTATAATACTGCTCCTATGTACAAGAATATAACTGCTATAATACTGCCTCCTATGTACAAGAATATAACTGCTATAATACTGCCTCCTATGTACAAGAATATAACTGCTATAATACTGCCTCCTATGTACAAGAATATAACTACTATAATACTGCTCCTATATACAAGAATATAACTACTATAATACTGCTCCTATGTACAGGAATATAACTACTATAATACTGCTGCTATGTACAAGACTATAACTACTATAATACTGCTCCTATGTACAAGACTATAACTACTATAATACTGCTCCTATGTACAAGAATATAACTACTATAATACTGCCTCCTATGTACAAGAATATGACTACTATAATACTGCCTCCTATGTACAAGAATATAACTACTATAATACTGCCTCCTATGTACAAGAATATAACTACTATAATACTGCTCCTATGTACAAGAATATAACTGCTATAATACTGCTCCTATGTACAGGAATATAACTACTATAATACTGCTCCTATGTACAGGAATATAACTACTATAATACTGCTCCTATGTATAAGAATATAACTACTATAATACTGCCTCCTATGTACAAGAATATAACTACTATAATACTGCTCCTATGTACAAGAATATAACTGCTATAATACTGCTCCTATGTACAAGAATATAACTACTATAATACTGCCTCCTATGTACAAGAATATAACTACTATAATACTGCTCCTATGTACAAGAATATAACTACTATAATATTGCTCCTATGTACAGGAATATAACTACTATAATACTGTTCCTATGTACAAGAATATAACTGCTATAATACCGCTCCTATGTACAGGAATATAACTACTATAATACTGCTCCTATGTACAAGAATATAACTACTATAATACTGCCTCCTATGTACAAGAATATAACTACTATAATACTGCCTCCTATGTACAAGAATGTAACTACTATAATACTGCTCCTATGTACAAGAATATAACTACTATAATACTGCTCCTATATACAAGAATATAACTACTAGTGATGAGCGGCAGGGGTCATATTCGAATTCGCGATATTTCGCGAATATTTTTAGAATATTCGTAAAAAAAATTTCTTGCCAAAAAATCGGCAAGGTAATGATTGTGTAATATGCGAATTTTCGTAATTCGAATTTTTATTGCGAATTTTTCAACTTTAAGACAAAGAAGATTATAGCACTATATTAGCTAAATTGCTCTATATTCGTTTTTTTCGAATATTCGCTATATTGCTATAATTACGAATATTCGAAAAAACGAAGTTATAGCAATATAGCGAAAATTCTAAAAAAACGAATAAAGAGCAATTAAGCTAATATAGTGCTATAATCTTTGTCTAATAGTTGTAAGTTAAAAAATTCGCAATAAAAATTCGAATACAAAAATTCGCATATTACACAATCATTACATTGCCGATTTTTTTCAAGAAAAAAATAAAGATTATAGCACTATATTAGCTAAATTGCTCTATTTTCGATTTTTTTAATATTCGCTATATTGCTATAACAGTTTTTTCGAATATTCGTAATATATAGCAATATAGCGAATATTCGAAAAAAACGAATATAGAGCAATTTAGCTAATATAGTGCTATAACCTTTTTTTTTATATTTGTAATTTTTTTCCAATCTGAACTTCAGATGAGAAAAAAATTACAATTATTAGACAAAGAAGATTATAGCACTATATTAGCTTAATTGCTCTATATTCGTTTTTTTCGAATTTTCGCTATATTGCTATAACTTCGTTTTTTCAAATATTTGTAATATTCTAAAACAAGAATATATAGCAATATAGCGAATATTCGAAAAAAACGAATATAGAGCAATTTAGCTAACAGTGCTATAATCTTCTTTGTCTTAAAGTTGAAAAATTCGCAATAAAAATTCGAATCCGAAAATTCGAATTACGAAAATTCGCATATTACACAATAATTACCTTGCCGATTTTTTCAAGAAAAAAAAATCGTGCATTTTCGAATATGACCCCTGCCGCTCATCACTACTCCTAAAGTAAAGTATATTGCAGCCTTCTTATTGGCCCACAAGCTAGAAGCAGGAAGGGATCATGTGTACTGATAAAAAAAAACAAAAAAAAACAAAAAAAAAAAATAAAAAAATAAAAAAAACGGAAAAAAATGAATATTCTAAATTACGAATATATAACTATATTCGAAATATTCGCGAATTTTCGAAGTGGCTATATTCGCGATAAAAATTCGAAATTCGAATATTTGTGATCAACACTAATAACTAGAATATAACTACTATAATACTGCTCCTATGTACAAGAATATAACTACTATAATACTGCTCCTATGTACAGGAATATAACTACTATAATACTGCTCCTATGTACAAGAATATAACTACTATAATACTACCTCCTATGTACAAGAATATAACTACTATAATACTACCTCCTATGTACAAGAATATAACTACTATAATACTACCTCCTATGTACAAGAATATAACTACTATAATACTACCTCCTATGTACAAGAATATAACTACTATAATACTACCTCCTATGTACAAGAATATAACTACTATAATACTGCTCCTATGTACAAGAATATAACTACTATAATACTGCTCCTATGTACAAGAATATAACTACTATAATACTGCTCCTATGTACAAGAATATAACTACTATAATACTGCTCCTATGTACAAGAATATAACTACTATAATACTGCTCCTATGTACAAGAATATAACTACTATAATACTGCTCCTATGTACAAGAATATAACTACTATAATACTGCTCCTATGTACAAGAATATAACTACTATAATACTGCTCCTATGTACAAGAATATAACTACTATAATACTGCTCCTATGTACAAGAATATAACTACTATAATACTGCTCCTATGTACAAGAATATAACTACTATAATACTGCTCCTATGTACAAGAATATAACTACTATAATACTGCTCCTATGTACAAGAATATAACTACTATAATACTGCTCCTATGTACAAGAATATAACTACTATAATACTGCCTCCTATGTACAAGAATATAACTACTATAATACTGCCTCCTATGTACAAGAATATAACTACTATAATACTGCTCCTATGTACAAGAATATAACTACTATAATACTGTTCCTATGTACAAGAATATAACTACTATTGTAGCCGGGGCTATGTGTGAAAGAACCTACTGCCCTGAAATATCCCCTAAATAACTGGCAGCTTGAGTTGTGGCATAACCGCTTCCGTCGAGAGTACACCTGAAAGAGGGTATACCCTATTGGAGAATGTAGAGAATGGGAGGGGAATATCGCTGCCGTCCGGTGCCACCTGAGGAGCTGTGAGACAGATATAGGCCAGGACGCCCCTCCCACAAATACAGGCCAATAAATCGGCCTTGCTACTTGTGGCCGGGGCTATGTGTGAAAGAACCTACTGCCCTGAAATATCCCCTAAATAACTGGCGGCTTGAGTTGTGGCATAACCGCTTCCGTCGAGAGTACACCTGAAAGAGGCCAAAAATCCAGCATGAAAATACACACACGTTTATTGACACATTTACAACGCCAAATTCTGAAAGGCACAGTGAATCTCACTGACAGGGTTCGGCACATACCGGCTGTAACATGAGGACCGCCATCGGCCCAACTTGCGGATAATGTGAGCTGGTACTTGATTCCTGGAGGCGGCAGAGGCTGCCCCTATCCTGAACGAATGTCCTGACACAGAGAGGGGGTCTAAACCCAAATTGGTCGCTAGCATGCGTACGTGTGCTATGAATTGGGACGTGGACAATGCAGCTGTCCCGAAGGGTAACAGTGGGGTGTCAGCCCCACGACTGGCTAGTGCTTCTGACAACTCCCGTAGAACGTGGACCGGACACCATTTGTGATAGGTGGGGAAGAACCTGATGAGGGTAGGGGGACCTGATTGGGAAGTCTTAGTAACAGGTAAGGACAGTACAAAACCCTCTGGGCTGGGAACCAACTGTCGGCGGGATAGGAAGGGGCCGCTGAGTGACAGTGACGTGAACTCACCCGGCCTCATGAAGCCGTAAAAGGCCAAGTAGATGGCGGCTTTAAGCACCAAGCTTTGGAGAACCCCGAGAGGCCTGAGGTCCAATAGATCGGACATGCCCCTGAACATGGGACCGGACACGGGCTGTCTACGGGGGTTGACACCTGGGGTACAATTCTGTAGACCTTTCAACGTGGCCTTGACCACGTGACTGGAAAACAACGACGTTCTTTCTGGCTGCGAGCGAGACAAATGATGTTGGACCCCGGCCTGATAAGTTTTGACGGTGCCGGGAGAAAGGTGCATGTGCTCGTGACAGTACCCGATGAACGCCAAAATGAAGTCTATGTGGCCCAGGTCGTCTGGGGGGTGTTCCCGTTGGAACTTGAGGTACAAACGCCAGCCAGTGTTGTATGCTCTGGTGGTGTTAGCTGAGAGCGACCTGGCAAACAGCCCATGGGCCGTGTTCAGGTATCGGTTTAGCTGAGAAAGAGTGTGGCCGGACGAGGAGACGGGGTTCTCGACGCGTCGGTTCGGGGCAAACCTGAGAAATAAAAGGTAATTCATCTCAGCTAAAGCGTTAACTGTTACCACTTGCGTGTCACCTATGAGGGTACCACAGAATAAGAAGTTGTGTGAGAGCGACAACTGCACCAGACGTCTCATCAATGGCATGACCAGCTGAGATCTGGATTTGCCACTTTCGAGGATGGCCAAGGAGGCAGGACTAACAGAAGCGAAGACCACAGTGCGGCCTGTCCACAGGTTACCCCAAGCGCGAGCCGCCGCCACTATGGGATACAAGTCCCTAGCCTCCGTTGTCTGAGAGGTTCCTGCGGTCTCGCATACCTCCCCCGGCCACGCCCCGTTCAGCCAATGGGAGCCAAAAATGGCAGCGAACTCGGTGCTGATCCCGCTGCTGGAGAATATGACGGGGGAGTCATGCGAGACCCCCGGGACAAACATGGACACGCCATTCCAGTGACGCAAGAAGTGGTCCCACATGCTCAAGCCTGCTTGCGCTTGACTGTCCAGAAATACTGGGCTGTCCTGACAGGGAGCTGCTGAGAGGAGTGGTAGTAACCTAGCTACAAACGACCTGCCCTGGGGAATAACGCGCATAGCAAAGTTTAACATGCCTAACAACGACTGTAACTCAACCTTGGTGGTGACCCTCCTGGTGACAAAACTGCGAATGACTGCCTGGACCCTAGCCAACCTGTCTTCTGGCAACTTGGCTGACATGCTCTGCGTGTCCAGCACGATGCCCAGGAAAGTGATGGTGGTTGCCGGACCATCCACCTTGTTGGAGGAAACGGGGACCCCTAGTTGGGCGAAACATGCCAACAAGCTCTGAAGATCATTGGCCGAGCCCTGTGGAGATTCGATCAACAAAAAGTCGTCCAGGTAATGTATGACATGTTCGCAACAAAACCTGTTCTCTAGTATCCAGTGCAAGGCTTTCGCCAGTTGATCGAAAATCCACGGGCTGCTGCGGGATCCGAAAGTCAACTTAGTTGCAAAATAGTAAAGAGAATTCCACTTAATCCCGTGCCACCGCCAAAGTTCTGGCCTGATTGGCATCAACTTGAAGGCGTCTGATATGTCCGCTTTGGACAAGATCGCCCCAGGGCCTGTGGCAAGGATGAGTGCAATGGCTTGATCGATGGAGGCGTACACCATGCTGACCTCCTCCGCTGGAATGAGAGAATTCACGCTGGGGGTGGATAACCCGTGTGGCGCTGACAAGTCGAATATCAACCTCTCTTTGCGGCTGAACTTCCCCGTAACCACCCCTATGGGGCTGACCCTCCAGCGTTCAAATGGGGATGACAAGAAGGGGCCGATGACGTACCCCTTGTCTAGCTCTGCCTGGAGAAGTCTATCTATGGACCCGGGGTTGAGGGATGCTGACTGCAAGTTCCTACACTCATGGGTGTGTTCCGGTAATGCCACCAGACCTGTGTGGAAACCATGGGTGAAACCTGACACCAGGAAGTCGCAGAAGGAGGCGTCCTCGTGCCCCTGTAAGTATGACTCCAAGAGTTCTACATTTACCACGCTCATGCAATGTTTATCGGTTTTTAATGAGCAGGCGACTTTCGGATGGGCTCGGAAACAGTTTGCGCAAATGTGCAACAACCGACACTGACTATAATTGCAAGTGGCAAAATTGTAGTTGTTGCAGATCTGTGATCTGCCCAGATACTTGATCGGCCGGCCGAGTTTGTCGACCGCCGAATTCTGCTGGATGCCAGCTGACGGACCAGGAATAGGAGGAGAAGGATTGGACCTCGGGGCACTCGCGGCATTATGACACCATTCTCCAGTATGATAGATAGACTGGCATGAAGAGCAAGCCGGTGCTTTCAGCCCCGCGAAATGCCTGCAGAATATCTCAGTGTCAATGTTGGCCCAGTTAGTAGTAAACTGGAATTGACTGAGCGCAGCTGCCGCGTTGGCAGAAAAGGAGCAATGGTAGTCATAGAAGCCGAAGCCTCCGTACTTGTAGCCCAACTCCGTGACCCTGAAGAGATACAGGTCCAACTCTTCCCTCCTATCTGATCGTACCGAACAGATGACATCTCGGTAAAGACTAAAGGCAAGCACAAACTCTGGAATCGTCAACTTTCTACTGAGCCTAAGATCGCGTCCCTTCAGTACAACAGAAACATCGCCGCACGCAATGACCCTATTGTCCGACAAGTCACGAGTAGCAATCAGGAGGGAGGCCAGGTTCACATCTCTACCATCGAGGATGTCCTTCTTGATGTTGGCCGGAATGAAATGAGCTGGAGTGACGTTGGGTACCGTGACAAAGTTACCTGAAGTACTGGCAACGGGTGCCGCTACGACTGGCAACGGAGTGGCGGGTGAGGACAAGCCAGCGACCCTGGCCTCCACCGAGTCCAATCTGGATTGTACCCCGGACACGGAGGAGGTAAGGCTGTTCAGCATGACATGGAGCTGAGTTAGTGAGGTTTGAACTGTGGCCATGGAGACCTCTTGCTGAGACGGTTCTGCGGGGTTGGACACCAATAGCCTATACAACTCTGCTTTCCGGGCCCCAGCCGGGAAAGGAACGCCTCTCTTGGCTAACTCAGACATGAGTTTAGGCACAGTCCAACTACGCAGAGAAGGAATACTGCCGGATTCCGATGCCCTAGAACCCAGATCTTCGCCAGAGGCATCCACGATGTCTGAGCCGTGAGACATGATCGGACTGTGAAATAAGCAAAATGACGGACCGTCACTAACACTAATAGGTGCCAAGATAGACTAACACCCGTGCTCCGACCACCACCGCCACTGCAGAAATCAACATGCAAGAAAATTGACCCTGGTGACCACCTGAAGTAAGAAAAAGAGGGAGGACGTATGATAGTGGATGAATTAGGAGCAAAAACCTTACCAAACCAGACAAGACGCTGTTATGAGAAGAACGCAAGGGATCGACCGTAGAAGTAAACCTGTACGTATGAATGAACAAAATACGATTTTTTTTAATTTTTTTTCTTCCCGCCAGTATACAGATGACCCAGACTGGGCGGCGAGGCACGACTGCCTGCTTGCTGAGGTAAACGCGGGGTTGGCCGAATGGCTGACGAGCCTGTGCCAGAAACGTGGGGCTGGCAAAAACGCGAATACCAGCACCTGAAAACTGCCCAGCTGTGGTGGAACCATGCGTATGATGCCATGCAATGTGCCGGGTCTGGCGTGCCCCGTTTATTGAATGCTTGTAACCGGGGGTGTGTGCCCCCAACAACTCCTCACCACCACACTGCATGGCATAGACCCCCCCCCCTTTTTTTTTTTTTTTTTATTTAAACCCCTGCCTAACTGACAGCACGGCGGCCCGTGCCAGACTTTAACCCCCCCAAAACCATGTTTTGTTTTTTTTTCACAACCAGGCCCAAGATGCTACGATGACAGCCCCCTGGAGATGGCTACGTACAGGTGAAAACCTGTGGTGCTTTGCGATTCCCACCGGACACCATACTACACCTGCCCTGGCCTTTGTCAAACTATACACCAGCGCCACAACAGGGTATATGCACCCAAAGCAAGTGCAAGCAAGTCACATGATACAATTGGTAAAACACATGGTACAAAAGGTGCTCTGTCATGTGACACCACAATCATTATAATGAATCCATTTGTCACATGTGCAACATCACTGAATACAGTGCAGACAGAAGTGTTACGGATAAGCATTGCCAGTGCCTCACTAAACACATGAGCCGGCTGAAAAAGCTCCCGACTGCGACATGCTATGCTCACATCCCCCCCCCCCCCCCTCCACCCCTCTCCCGTGCCGTCGGTCACTTATACTCAGAACCACAACCAGACCTGGAAGGAAAGAAAACCCTGGAAACGAAATCGGAGTCTCGCTGACTCCTGCAACCTAAGTGCAAGTCACGTGGGAGCGGGGCGTGCTGCCAGACTGCCGCTCCGGTGTGGGGATGTCCCTCTCTTACCTCAGAGGGACCGACCGGACTGATCGAACCGATGCTGCGCTGAGGCAGCAGCTACTCACCCGCCGCACCAGGACGCAGGACCGCCGGAGGGAGCGCGAACCGGAAGTGACGTCGTGCTGCCTAGGAAACGCTGATGCTGTCCGCTGTAACCAGGAATATCGCTGCCTTCTGGTGCCACCTGAGGAGCTGTGAGACAGATATAGGCCAGGACGCCCCTCCCACAAATACAGGCCAATAAATCGGCCTTGCTACTAATACTGTTCCTATGTATAAGAATATAACTACTATAATACTGTTCCTATGTATAAGAATATAACTACTATAATACTGCCTCCTATGTACAAGAATATAACTACTATAATACCGCTCCTATGTACAAGACTATAACTACTATAATACTGCTTCTATGTACAAGAATATAACTACTATAATACTGCTCCTCTGTACAAGAATATAACTACTATAATACTGCTTCTATGTACAAGAATATAACTACTATAATACTGCTTCTATGTACAAGAATATAACTACTATAATACTGCTCCTATGTACAAGAATATAACTACTATAATACTGATCCTACATACAAGAATATAACTACTATAATACTGCTCCTATGTACAAGAATATAACTACTATAATACTGCTCCTATGTACAAGAATATAACTACTATAATACTGCTCCTATGTACAGGAATATAACTACTATAATACTGCTCCTATGTACAAGAATATAACTACTATAATACTGCCTCCTATGTACAAGAATATAACTACTATAATACTGCCTCCTATGTACAAGAATATAACTACTATAATACTGCCCCTATGTACAAGAATATAACTACTATAATACTGCTCCTATGTACAAGAATATAACTACTATAATACTGCTCCTATGTACAAGAATATAACTACTATAATACTGCTCCTCTGTACAAGAATATAACTACTATAATACTGCTCCTCTGTACAAGAATATAACTACTATAATACTGCCCCTATGTACAAGAATATAACTACTATAATACTGCTTCTATGTACAAGAATATAACTACTATAATACTGCTCCTATGTACAAGAATATAACTACTATAATACTGCCCCTATGTACAAGAATATAACTACTATAATACTGCTCCTCTGTACAAGAATATAACTACTATAATACTGCTCCTATGTACAAGAATATAACTACTATAATACTGCTCCTATGTACAGGAATATAACTACTATAATACTGCCTCCTATGTACAAGAATATAACTACTATAATACTGCCCCTATGTACAAGAATATAACTACTATAATACTGCCCCTATGTACAAGAATATAACTACTATAATGCTGCCTCCTATGTACAAGAATATAACTACTATAATACTGCCTCCTATGTACAAGAATATAACTACTATAATGCTGCCTCCTATGTACAGGAATATAACTACTATAATACTGCTCCTCTGTACAAGAATATAACTACTATAATACTGCTCCTATGTACAAGAATATAACTACTATAATACTGCTCCTCTGTACAAGAATATAACTACTATAATACTGCTCCTATGTACAAGAATATAACTACTATAATACTGATCCTATATACAAGAATATAACTACTATAATACTGCTCCTATGTACAAGAATATAACTACTATAATACTGCTCCTATGTACAAGAATATAACTACTATAATACTGCTCCTATGTACAAGACTATAACTACTATAATACTGCCTACTATGTACAAGAATATAACTACTATAATACTGCTCCTATGTACAAGACTATAACTACTATAATACTGCTCCTATGTACAAGACTATAACTACTATAATACTGCCTACTATGTACAAGACTATAACTACTATAATACTGCTCCTATGTACAAGACTATAACTACTATAATACAGGCTTCTATGTACAAGAATATAACTACTATAATACTGCCTACTATGTACAAGAATATAACTACTATAATACTGCTCCTATGTACAAGAATATAACTACTATAATATGCCAAGAATATAACTACTATAATACTGCTCCTAGTACAAGAATATAACTACTATAATACTGCTCCTATGTACAAGAATATAACTACAATAATACTGCCTACTATGTACAAGACTATAACTACTATAATACTGCTCCTCTGTACAAGAATATAACTACTATAATACTGCCTACTATGTACAAGACTATAACTACTATAATACTGCTCCTATGTACAAGAATATAACTACTATAATACTGCTCCTATGTACAAGAATATAACTACTATAATACTGCTCCTATATACAAGAATATAACTACTATAATACTGCTCCTATGTACAGGACTATAACTACTATAATACTGCTCTATGTACAAGAATATAACTACTATAATACTGCTCCTATGTACAGACTATAACTACTATAATACTGCCTCCTATGTACAAGAATATAACTACTATAATACTGCTCCTATGTACAAGAATATAACTACTATAATACTGCTCCTATGTACAAGGAATATAAACTACTATAATACTGCTCCTATGTACAAGATATAACTACTATAATACTGCTCCTATGTACAAGAATATAACTACTATAATACTGCTCCTATGTACAAGAATATAACTACTATAATGCTGCTTCCTATGTACAGAATATAACTACTATAATACTGCTTCTATGTACAAGAATATAACTACTATAATACTGCCTCCTCTGTGCAAGAATATAACTACTATAATACTGCTCCTATGTACAGGAATATAACTACTATAATACTGCTCCTATGTACAAGAATATAACTACTATAATACTGCCTCCTCTGTGCAAGAATATAACTACTATAATACTGCCCTCTATGTACAAGAATATAACTACTATAATACTGCTCCTATGTACAAGACTATAACTACTATAATACTGCCTCCTATGTACAAGAATATAACTACTATAATACCGCCTCCTATATACAAGAATATAACTACTATAATACCGCCTCCTATATACAAGAATATAACTACTATAATACCTGCCTCCTATATACAAGAATATAACTACTATAATACTGCTCCTATATACAAGAATATAACTACTATAATACTGCTCCTATGTACAAGAATATAGCTACTATAATACTGCTCCTATGTACAAGAATATAACTACTATAATACTGCTCCTATGTACAAGAATATAACTACTATAATACTGCTCCTATGTACAAGAATATAACTACTATAATACTGCTCCTATGTACAAGAATATAACTACTATAATACTGCCTCCTATGTACAAGAATATAACTACTATAATACTGCTCCTATGTACAAGAGTATAACTACTATAATACTGCTCTTATGTACAAGAGTATAACTACTATAATACTGCCTCCTCTGTACAAGAATATAACTACTATAATACTGCCTCCTATGTACAAGAATATAACTACTATAATACTGCTCCTATGTACAAGAATATAACTACTATAATACTGCTCCTATGTACAAGAATATAACTACTATAATACTGCTCCTATGTACAGAATATAACTACTATAATACTGCCTCCTATGTACAAGAATATAACTACTATAATACTGCCTCCTAATGTACATGAATATAACTACTATAATACTGCTCCTATGTACAAGAATATAACTACTATAATACTGCTCCTGTATACAAGAATATAACTACTATAATACTGCTCCTGTATACAAGAATATAACTACTATAATACTGCTCCTGTATACAAGAATATAACTACTATAATACTGCCTCCTAAGTACATGAATATAACTACTATAATACTGCTCCTATGTACAAGAATATAACTACTATAATACTGCTCCTATGTACAAGAATATAACTACTATAATACTGCTCCTATTACAAGAATATAACTACTATAATACTGCCTCCTATGTACAAGAATATAACTACTATAATACTGCTCCTATGTACAAGAGTATAACTACTATAATACTGCTCTTATGTACAAGAGTATAACTACTATAATACTGCCTCCTCTGTACAAGAATATAACTACTATAATACTGCCTCCTATGTACAAGAATATAACTACTATAATACTGCTCCTATGTACAAGAATATAACTACTATAATACTGCTCCTATGTACAAGAATATAACTACTATAATACTGCTCCTATGTACAAGAATATAACTACTATAATACTGCTCCTATGTACAAGAATATAACTACTATAATACTGCTCCTATGTACAATAATATAACTACTATAATACTGCCTCCTATGTACAAGAATATAACTACTATAATACTGCTCCTATGTACAAGAATATAACTACTATAATACTGCCCTCTATGTACAAGAATATAACTACTATAATACTGCTCCTATGTACAAGACTATAACTACTATAATACTGCCCTCTATGTACAAGAATATAACTACTATAATACTGCTCCTATGTACAAGACTATAACTACTATAATACTGCTCCTATGTACAAGAATATCACTACTATAATACCGCCTCCTATATACAAGAATATAACTACTATAATACCGCCTCCTATATACAAGAATATAACTACTATAATACTGCCTCCTATGTACAAGAATATAACTACTATAATACTGCTCCTATGTACAAGAATATAACTACTATAATACTGCTCCTATGTACAAGAATATAACTACTATAATACTGCCCTCTATGTACAAGAATATAACTACTATAATACTGCTCCTATGTACAAGAATATAACTACTATAATACTGCCTCCTATGTACAAGAATATAACTACTATAATACTGCTCCTATGTACAAGAATATAACTACTATAATACTGCCCTCTATGTACAAGAATATAACTACTATAATACTGCTCCTATGTACAAGACTATAACTACTATAATACTGCCTCCTATGTACAAGAATATAACTACTATAATACCGCCTCCTATATACAAGAATATAACTACTATAATACCGCCTCCTATATACAAGAATATAACTACTATAATACTGCCTCCTATATACAAGAATATAACTACTATAATACTGCTCCTATGTACAAGAATATAGCTACTATAATACTGCTCCTATGTACAAGAATATAACTACTATAATACTGCTCCTATGTACAAGAATATAACTACTATAATACTGCTCCTATGTACAAGAATATAACTACTATAATACTGCTCCTATGTACAAGAATATAACTACTATAATACTGCCTCCTATGTACAAGAATATAACTACTATAATACTGCTCCTATGTACAAGAGTATAACTACTATAATACTGCTCTTATGTACAAGAGTATAACTACTATAATACTGCCTCCTCTGTACAAGAATATAACTACTATAATACTGCCTCCTATGTACAAGAATATAACTACTATAATACTGCTCCTATGTACAAGAATATAACTACTATAATACTGCTCCTATGTACAAGAATATAACTACTATAATACTGCTCCTATGTACAAGAATATAACTACTATAATACTGCCTCCTAAGTACATGAATATAACTACTATAATACTGCTCCTATGTACAAGAATATAACTACTATAATACTGCTCCTATGTACAAGAATATAACTACTATAATACTGCTCCTGTATACAAGAATATAACTACTATAATACTGCTCCTGTATACAAGAATATAACTACTATAATACTGCTCCTGTATACAAGAATATAACTACTATAATACTGCCTCCTAAGTACATGAATATAACTACTATAATACTGCTCCTATGTACAAGAATATAACTACTATAATACTGCTCCTATGTACAAGAATATAACTACTATAATACTGCTCCTGTATACAAGAATATAACTACTATAATACTGCCTCCTATGTACAAGAATATAACTACTATAATACTGCTCCTATGTACAAGAGTATAACTACTATAATACTGCTCTTATGTACAAGAGTATAACTACTATAATACTGCCTCCTCTGTACAAGAATATAACTACTATAATACTGCCTCCTATGTACAAGAATATAACTACTATAATACTGCTCCTATGTGCAAGAATATAACTACTATAATACTGCTCCTATGTACAAGAATATAACTACTATAATACTGCTTCTATGTACAAGAATATAACTACTATAATACTGCTCCTATGTACAAGAATATAACTACTATAATACTGCCTCCTATGTACAAGAATATAACTACTATAATACTGCTCCTATGTACAAGAATATAACTACTATAATACTGCCTCCTATGTACAAGAATATAACTACTATAATACTGCTCCTATGTACAAGGATATAACTACTATAATACTGCTCCTATGTACAAGAATATAACTACTATAATACTGCTTCCTATGTACAAGAATATAACTACTATAATACTGCTCCTATGTACAAGAATATAACTACTATAATACTGCTCCTATGTACAAGAATATACAAGTGAAGGGGGGGCGGAGCCTGGCTGCCTAGCTGAATGGCTGTGTGTCGCTGAGCTCCTCAACCTTTGCCGGAGTTTAACCCCTATATTACGCTTTTAGCACCGCTCTGATGGGCAAAGCGGACAAGGACCGATCCAAGGCACAAGTGGAGTCTACTCCTACAAGATCCAGACAGCCTGACATGGACAAATTTGTAAAAAAGCAACCGAAGCTGCGGCTGACCGAGACCCCTAAGATGGCGGCCGCTCAGGCCCTAGCGTCCGACATGGAGGACGACACTGATGGCGGGAGTGTTTCGGACGCCTCCACTTACAAATCAAAGAGGCATGGAGGGTCGTTCACCAAAGCGGCACTCCTGGAGGTACTGAACTCGGCACTAGCTCCTATTAAGAGCGATCTATCCGAAATCAAAGAGGACCTCCGGAATATGGGGCACCGTGTGGCGGACCTGGAGGGCGCGCAGGAGGCGGCACTCCGGAGAGAAGAGAGGACATACAATGCGGTCAGCTCTCACACTGACCTGATCAATGACGCTCTCCTGAGGATTGAGGATCAGGAAAACCGCAGCCGCCGGAGGAATCTTCGGATCCGCGGGCTCCCAGAATCGTTCGCTAGTGAAGCGCTTGAGAAAGTGGCGCGCGAGCTGTTTGCCAGTCTTCTGGGGCCTGAAAGAGCGGACCGGATTGTTATAGAGAGAATTCATCGAGTGCTCAGGCCGAAGCCCAAGAACAACGAACCTCCACGGGATGTCGTATGCGGTCTCCTTAGTTACCTGGACACCGCTGCACTCATGAGGGCCGGCAGGGAACAGGAGCAGCTGCAATACGGAGGTACGCCGATTATGTTCTTTCAGGACCTGGCACCGTCCACACTTGCTAAACGGCGCATCCTCAGGCCGCTACTAGATGCCCTTAAAGCTGCGGATACCCCATTTCGGTGGTTGTATCCGTTTGGGATCGCGGTCCTCAGGAATGGGCGCCAGATTACCATCCGCTCGCTGAGGGATTTGAGAGCTAGTTGGGCCCAGTTGGGGCTAACCCCATTAGAGATCCCCTCATGGATGCCGGCGGACATGGCAGACCCACTCCTCCCGCCGCCTCAGGCGGCTGAATGGCGGCCGGCCTATACTAAAAAGTCACCCAAAGCTAGAGGAGAGAAGTCCGTTCATCCTCCAACCTGAGCTCCGGAATTCTCACAAGTAATTCTACATTCTGTTCCATGTTTCACCTGAAATGTTCGGGACTTTGTGTTTTTGGAGTCAGAAGATCTGAAGCCTCTTTGTTCCCTGAGGATGACAAGCATGACTCCAGGACAGTCCCGTCCGCCTGTTGAGGTGAAGACGGTTCTAATGTTCAGATGAGGTTCAACTGTTTCCAGAATTTTTCCTGGTTCATTTATAGTCCTAGTCCTTGCCTGCTCCCTGCTCTTTTCTTATTAGCAGGGGTTACCCCGGCGTTACCCACGGGTTATCCCTTTCTTCTGTTTGATGGCCAATTATTGGCCCTCCATAGCTCTGCGGGACCCCCCACCTGACAGACCCCGGCTGGTAGCCGAAATGAGAAAGGGTCGTGTAGTCGGGTGCTCAGTAGAGCTTTATATGCAGAATTTATTTACGCTATTGTTCAATGTCTTATTTGTTTGTCTCCCCACCTTACCTTTTGTGTCTCCCCTCCCCCCCCCCCTCATCCACCATCAGATGTCATATATGTCATGTTTTGCATATTCAATTGCTGATTGTCCGCTTTCTATTTTAGAATGTCGTCTATTGTGATATCTTCCTTTAACGCCCGGGGAATGAACAAGCCTTGCAAGCGGTCCCAAATCCTGGCCCTTTTACAGAGGGATAAAGTGTCTATAGCATTCTTCCAGGAAACCCACTTCCGAGAGGGTAAGACCCCCAAATTGCCCCCCAAACGGTTTTCTCAGTGGTTCCACAGCACGTATAGTTCGGCTAGCAGGGGTGTCAGCATAGCAATCCACAAGCAGCTCCCCTTTAAGCATTCTGCCGTATCTGCAGACCCTGAGGGTCGATACCTGTTTGTTAAGGGCACTATTGCTGACACTCCTGTTACCCTGGCAACTGTATATGCCCCCAACAGAGGGCAGGTTGCTTGGCTCGTTCAGACCCTTGGCCTACTATCCTCCTTTAAGGAGGGAATGGTTATTCTAGGAGGCGATTTTAATGCTACCCTTGATCCAGCATTAGACTCTTCTAATGGGAAGTCTGCCATTACACATGCCCGTTTGCGGCGCCTTAAGCTGGCCCTGCAGAGGTTGGGAGTTCTAGATATCTGGCGCACCACTAACCCTACTGGTAGGGATTTTTCCTTTTATTCAGCTGCTAAACTATCTTACCATAGATTAGACTATTTATTCTTATCCAAATCCTGGGCTAACAGAGTCATTAATTCCCGCATAGGGAACATCACCCTGTCTGACCATGCTCCGGTATTTCTGAACATGTCCCTGCAGGACCTCCCGAAGAGGGAATGGAATTGGCGTATTAATGAGACTATTATCTCGGACCCCTCCCACGCTGCTAAATTATCTTCTATCATAAAGGATTTCTTCACATCTAATACTACAGGCCCTGACGCTCCCTCCCCTGCTATTATTTGGGAAACCCATAAGGCGGTCCTGAGAGGCGAATTGATAGCTTTAGGTGCTCATATCAAAAGACAACGGAATCAGGCTGTGGCGACACTTCTCTCCCAGATTCAGGCTCTAGAGCTAACGCACAAATCCTCCCAGGCCCTTAGCTGTGCCTCAGAGCTTTCAGAAGCCCGTACTAAGCTCAAGAACCTGCTAAACGTCACCTCAGCTAAGCTTTTACTTAGAGCTAAATTCCGTTCGTACGCGCACGGAGATAAAGGGAATAGACTAATGTCCGCTTTAGTGAAGAAACAAAGAACTGACTCCTCTATTGCGGCAGTTAAAGATGACAGAGGCGTCCTTCATAAAGGGACCCCAGATATAGCTAAGACCTTCTGCGCCTTTTATAGGGACCTATACAACCTTAAGACACCAGATCACATGTCACCAGCTCAATTAGGTGAAGCGACAGAGAAATTCCTCTCCTCCCTCCAGTTACCTACTATTACCCCAGCTCAGTCGGCCCAGCTCCTGTCTCCTATCACAGACGATGAAATTTGTAAAGTTCTCTCCTCCATACCCTCGGGGAAAAGCCCAGGCCCTGATGGTTTTACCATCTTTTACTACAAATCCTTTAAGCAGACCCTAATTCCCCATTTTAATACCTTATGTAACTACTTACTCCAAGGGGGTTCCCTCCCTCCCCAATCGCTTTCAGCCCATATCACGGTAATCCACAAGGAAAATAAGGATCCCCTAAATTGCGGGAGTTACCGCCCTATTTCGCTCCTAAACACAGATGTGAAATGGTGGGCCAAAATCTTGGCTCAACGTATTCAGGCGGTTCTCCCTGGCATTATCAACGAGGAGCAGGTGGGGTTCGTCTCTGGCAGGCAGGGAAGCGAAAATACGGTCCGTGTCATACAATTGATCACGCATGCTCGTCAGCAATCAATACCCTTAGCTCTTCTCAGCACAGATGCAGAGAAGGCCTTTGACAGGATCAGTTGGCAATTCATGTCTCGGGCACTGTTGAAGTTTGGCCTTCCGGACCAGTTCATTCAATCCATTTTCTCACTCTATTCGCTCCCCTCTGCCAGAATACGGATTAATGGAACACTCTCCCCAGCTTTTCCCATTACTAATGGGACGAGGCAGGGGTGCCCACTCTCACCTGCCCTCTTTGTTATTGTCATGGAGACCCTGCTGGCCAGGATCCGGCAAGATCCAGACATTAGGGGGATCACCTTGGGGTCGCATACTCACCTGACGGCCGCTTTTGCAGACGACCTTTTGGTCATAACGTCCAACCCTCTAACTTCCTTCCCCAGACTTCAGGCCCTTTTTGAGGAATATGGAGCAGTCTCAAATTTTAAGATCAATTATACTAAGTCACAAGCCCTGAATATTTCTTGCCCTTCCGCTACCGTGGATACGCTTAAAGGTATCGCTGCTTTTTCATGGGCCGCTAAGTCAATCCCTTTTCTGGGCACACATATCTCAGCAAAACCGGAAGACCTTTTCGAGTTAAATTATGTGCCTCTGCTGAAATCCATTAGATCACACTTACAAGCTTTGAAGCTTCCGTTTATCTCTTGGATTGGGCGGAAGAACTTCATTAAAGCTTTTATTGTCCCCAGACTGCTGTACCTCATCCAAACACTCCCTATCTGGCTACCCCATTCCTTCTTTGTGGAGGTCCGCAGGGTCATCTCAACCTTTGTTTGGTCTGGAGGGTCCCCTAGACTGGCTTATGCCACTCTCACTCGGGAGAGGAGGTTGGGAGGCTTCGGCCTACCTGACATATACCTTTACTACAAAGCATCGATGCTGAACAGAGCTTTGAGCCTCATCGCCTGGTGCCCTCTCGGCCTTGTCTCCCGACTGGAGTGTTATCTGCTCTCATATAGGGACAAGTTAGTTCTTTGGGGCTTACGCAAATGTACGGCTAATAATAAGTTTACCTCGCCACTATGGAAGGGTCTGTTATTGGAATGGACCAAACTATATGGGTCCTCTACCCTTAGGTTCCCAAGCTTGAATCTCCCCTTAGATCTGCTGCAGGCGTATGTACACCCGGCCACCTCTGATGCGACAGGAATTTGGGCTATACTAGGCAACCTTAAACTGAAAGACATCATAACTGTATCAGGTGCCTTCAATTGGAGTAAGATATATGAAATCCCGAGGGTTCAAGGAGCCTCTTTCCTATCGCTTATGGCGTTTAAGAAAGACTTGGCGCTTTTGAAATCTCTGCCCAGGCCCACGGTTGATCCCTCTTGGTTGGAGGGGAAAATCGCTAACACCCTTCGCCCCAAGAAACCTCTCTCCACGTTCTACAGGGAGTTACTCTCCTCCGCACCTCCAGATCTGTGGTTCCTTGCAGCGTGGGAAAAGGAACTGTCTCTGACTTTGTCAGAACCTGAAAAGGCGTTCATCCTCACACACTCACATGGTTTCAACCGTTGTATTAAAATCCAGGCAAACTCTTATAAATTACTTACAAGATGGTATAAGACGCCGGAATTCCTTCACAAGCTCAATCCCGCTATCCCAAACGGCTGCTGGAGGTGTGGAGGAGACATTGGCTCTTTGTCTCATATTTGGTGGAGCTGCGAGAAAATCAAACCGTTCTGGGTTGAAGTAGGGGCAGCTATAAACAGGATATGTAACATCCAGATTACCTTAGACGCAAAACTCCTGCTGCTCTGGTGCCCAAATAGCACGCTCACTCCCTCAAAGTATAACCTACCAACCATGCTTATTACAGCAGCTCGACTGCTGATCCCTCTTTTATGGAAAAATGAATCAGCCCCTTCGTTCTTGATGTGGACGGAAAAAATTGACCAATTATATCGGTTCGAAGAATTAGCCCACTGGGAAAATGACTCTAGAGCAGTTTTTGTAAAAATATGGTCTCCTTGGAAGCTATATCGCAATTTCTAAGTTTAGACATGTCTTGACTTAAGATGTTGATTGACATCCAACTCTCCCCCTCCCCTCTATCCCCCCCTGTTTCACCTTCCTTTGTCTTGTTATAATCCCCCCTCGTCAGATATTTGTTCATTTTTGTCACTTTATTATTTGAAGTCGTGTATGCCATCATTTTGCACATAGTGTGCTTGCTGATTATGCACTTTTCCAGCTGCGTCTGGACACAAGATGTATGTTTCTCTACGTGACTGTGTATATCTCTCAAATAAAAAGAAATTTGATAAAGAATATACAAGTGAATTGATTATAAATGTTGCTTAGGACACAAATCATCTAAGGATTTTTTGGAAAAAAAAGGATATTTTATTTTAAATACTGGCATTTCTATTATTTTTGCTATCCTGCGGTCACACGACGTGTGGATTCGGTGGTGACACGTGGAGATGATTATACAGTCTCTACTGTTGAGCAGATGGAGGACGACCTCTCGACGTCTCAGGTCATGGAAGCTCTCAGGTTGTCCAGATCGGGCCGGGCCTTGAATCTCTCCAGGTAGTCCACCTCCGTGTGCTGCAGAGAGAAGAGACCGTGACATGAGAAGGCACATTCTGTGGACAGGCTCCGTATCGCCCCCGGGCGCTGTCACTCTTATCAATCAGCCATTTCTTACCGTTTTAACCAGTAGGCTGACCCCTACCGGTTGATTCAAGGTCAACACTTCGATGATAATCGGAGCCAGAGTGGCGCTGAGACCACTGACCTGGACCACCCTCTCATGGACCGTCAGCACAGAGTCCACAAACATCTTGTTCCCCACGTCCGGCATCAGCAGCACTTCTTTGGTTTTGGTGGGTTTAGCGTAACTACAAAGACACAGACACCCTAAAGTCAGCAGCGATAAATATACACTGATATATTAGGGACCTACAGAGCTGTATTCATAATTCTGCAGACTTCAGAGCTGAAATCTACCAGTATTCCCCGCTGGATTAATTCCTGCACAGAAATAATGTATGTACACAGTGACTGCACCAGCAGAATAGTGAGTGCAGCTCTGGAGTATAATACGGGATGTAACTCAGGATCAGTACAGGATAAGTAATATATGTACACAGTGACTGCACCAGCAGAATAGTGAGTGCAGCTCTGGGGTATAATACAGGATGTAACTCAGGATCAGTACAGGATAAGTAATGTATGTACACAGTGACTGCACCAGCAGAATAGTGAGTGCAGCTCTGGAGTATAATACGGGATGTAACTCAGGATCAGTACAGGATAAGTAATGTATGTACACAGTGACTGCACCAGCAGAATAGTGAGTGCAGCTCTGGAGTATAATACAGGATGTAACTCAGGATCAGTACAGGATAAGTAATGTAATGTATGTACACAGTGACTGCACCAGCAGAATAGTGAGTGCAGCTCTGGAGTATAATGCAGGATGTAATTCAGGATCAGTACAGGATAAGTAATGTATGTACACAGTGACTCTACCAGCAGAATAGTGAGTGCAGCTCTGGGGTATAATACAGGATGTAACTCAGGATCAGTACAGGATAAGTAATGTAATGTATGTACACAGTGACTGCACCAGCAGAATAGTGAGTGCAGCTCTGGAGTATAATACAGGATGTAACTGAGGATCAGTACAGGATAAGTAATGCAATGTATGTACACAGTGACTGGAGCAGCAGAATAGTGAGTGCAGCTCTGGAGTATAATGCAGGATGTAACTCAGGATCAGTACAGGATAAGTAATGTATGTACACAGTGACTGCACCAGCAGAATAGTGAGTGCAGCTCTGGAGTATAATGCAGGATGTAACTCAGGATCAGTACAGGATAAGTAATGTATGTACACAGTGACTGCACCAGCAGAATAGTGAGTGCAGCTCTGGAGTATGATGCAGGATGTAACTCAGGATCAGTACAGGATAAGTAATGTATGTACACAGTGACTGCACCAGCAGAATAGTGAGTGCAGCTCTGGAGTATAATACAGGATGTAACTCAGGATCAGTACAGGATAAGTAATGTATGTACACAGTGACTGCACCAGCAGAATAGTGAGTGCAGCTCTGGAGTATAATACAGGATGTAACTATAATGTAATATACAGCTCTCACCTTTCCTCCACTTTAATGGACATCTGGTTGAAGAGGTTATGCATGTACTGAGCAAAGTGTTCCACGTAGAGCATGTTGTGCCCTGACACTTGGATGTTTAAGGTTCCGTATTCATACTCTGTACCTGCTTTGATCTCCTTTTTTAGTAACTTGCCTTTTTTCTTTTGTTCCTATAGAGTAAAAAATAAAGTTACAGTATATAATTAAAAGGAAAAGGACGTCCATTACGAAGCTGGACGGCCTGATGACCCTGAGAGCAGAGCTCTGGGGGGCCCTCTCACTACAGACGTCTATAGGGGGTCTGTTGGCACAGTGTAATTCTTCCTTCCAGTACAAGGACACTGCGCTGAGACATCTGCTCTTCACATGGAGGTGTCGGCTGTGACTATCAGTACAATATAATCTGCCATATAGGACACGTCCTCACCACTTCTGGGGGTAACAGGAACTTGTAGCGGCCGATGCTATGAGTGGGTTTTGTCCTGTGGGTTCTTCTGTTTTCTATCAGGAAACCTGCGGGACAAGAGGAGAATAATCGGTGAGTGGAAACAGTCAGCGAGCTGAGCTCCTGCAATGCAGAGGGGGCAGGCGACACAGTTCTTGAGTACAGTGTATAGCAAATCGCCTCCGATTTGTAGGGCAGAATCCGCACCACAAATCCCCGGCAGTTCCGCCACCAATGAGGCCAGGTGAGGCGATTGCCTCAGGCAGCACCAGGTGCGGGCAGGAGGGGGGCAGCGGAAGGGCCATGGGCAATTTCATTGTGGAAACGCTCATCTCTACATATTCAACTGCATCTCTGTACTCAGGACAGCAATACAGTTCAATGCCACGACGGGGCACTGGCGCGATGTCTACCTGGCCCACCGTTTCCCTTAATAGGCTTTAGTCCTAGTTCCTGTAGCCTATCAGAGGCCGGTGTCATCGCGCTGCCTGAGCCGGGCTGCATAGAGCTCAGGGCACAGACTAGAAGAGGTCCGTGTCCTACACCGCATCGCCGACAGCAGAATGGAGGTAAGCATGAGTTTATTATTTTTACTTGGCAGCATGCTGTTGGGCCACAATGGGGTGGGGGTTGGAGAACGAAGCGGGGACAGCTCTGGCTGGAGGTCCCCGGATTTTCAGAGGTCTGTCAACCACCAAGCACTGCTCCCATAGAAGTTAATAGGAGCGCACCGCGCATACGCAGCCCATGCTTCCATTCATTTCTATGGGGCCAGCGCTCGGCTATTTTCGGCGGCCCCATAGAAATGCATGGAGTTGCGCAGTGCGCCCTCTGTTCATTTTCCCACTCCGTTCTCATTGTAGGTGCGGGTCCCAGCGCGGGACTCGCACCTATCAGACAATGGGGGCATACCCTAGCGATATGCCCCCATTGTCTGAGATGGGATAACGCCTTTCACAGTGGGGCTGAAGGGAAGGGGTTAGGTTAAGAATTTGGCCGCTTCAGTTTTCTCCTCAGGCAGCAGAAAGGCTAGGTGCCCCCTGGTTCCACCAGGTCTGAATGTGACCTAATGGTATCGGAGGGTAAATCTTCTCTTCCATGGGGCACATTTACAGCTTTACTCACCATTATCTCTGCTCAGGAAGCCGTTGCGTCCTGCAATCCTGGAAAACAAGACATTACACCACAAAGTCATAAAAGCAAGGAGTTATCTGGTAGTTCAAGATGTCATGCTTCACTTCTCCTGCGGAGGCGCTGCGGGGAAATGGAACACAGAATCCACCATAGATTACTGCGGTTTCCAGCAATGAGAAACCTTGGGATCAGAGGAACTTTCTAACAAAAAGTGAATTACATCCATAAAGATGCTGCATTTAAAGGGGTTAAGGAAGATCCCCAAAAATTTTGGTAAAGAGGTAAAGGCAGGGAGTGTGATATAAAAGCAAAAGAAGCTTTAAAACAATTATTTTGGAGAACCCCCCCCCCCCCCCGGGATCGGATATCTGTTATACTGAACTCCCAGAATAATTTTTCATTTTCATTTTTCACCCCCTGCCTTCCCAGAGCCATAACTTTTTTATTTTTCAGTTCAATTTGTTCTGTTTTTTTGCACGACAAGTTGTGCTTTCTAATGGCACCATTTAATATTGCACTATGACTGTAGTGGGAAGCTGTAAGAAAATTTCAGAATGAGACTCAATGGCACCATAGTTTTATGTTTTTTTGTTTTTATGGCGTTCCCTATCCAGTAAAACTGTCCGCTTCCCCATATTCTCCAGGTCAGTATGATCACAGTGATACCACACTGATACATCTTGTTTTGTGTTTTAATACAGAAAAAATAAATAAATAAATATTTGGAAAAGAAAAAAGTAAAAAATTTCAAGCTTACCATCACTGGAATATTCCAATACAGGCCAGCAGGTGGCAGCACTGTACTGGTATAAAGTAAAGGGTGTGTTCTGTGATGGATAACTACCCATGACAGAACACAATTGGCAATCTAACGATTGCTTTTTATAGTCACCTATGGTAACGGGGGGGGGGGGGAAAGAAAAGAAAAGAAAAAAAAAAAGTTTTTAAAAATATAAAAGTTCAAATCATCCCCTTTCTCCAAAATGACAATAAAAATACATAAACAATAAAAAAATAAACATCATGAGCATTGCCGCGTGTGAAACCGCGTGTGAAACCGCTAAACGGAAAAAAAAGTTAAAAAGGCAGATTCGCTGTTGTTTTGTTTCTTCACCAGCCACAATTTTTTTTTTATAAATCGTGATCAAAAAGTCACACACACCCCAAAATGATACCAATGAAAAGTACAGATTGCCCCGCATAAAATGAGCCCTGACACAGCTCCATACATATAACTCCGAAAAAGTTATAGGGGTCAGAATATGGAGATAAAAAAGAAGAAAAAACAACAACTTATTTTTAATTTTATTCAATACTAGCTGAAGGACCTGCCTCGCTCGGGTATATTTCATCTTTCATTTAATGTTTCTGTGTGTCGTTAAAAGATATCAACAGTATTCCCCATAACAGTGACCTCTACAGCACCCCGCCCGCTCCTACAATGACCCATATCCTTAAAATGGGACCTCCACAGCAGCCCGCCCCTTTAACAGCAAGTTCCCCAGCACTCCACCTCCTTGACAGTGACCTCCACAGGGTCCCACCCCCTTAGCAGTGACCTCTACAGCACCCGCCCCTTAACAGAGACCTCCACAGCGACTGCCCCTTTAACAGTGACCTCACAGTACCCCGCTGCCCCTTTAATAGTGGCCTCCACAGTCCCCTACTCCCTTAACAGTGACCTCCACAGTGCCCGCCCCTTTAACAGCAACATCCACAGCACCCGCCCCTTTAACAGTGACCTCCACAGTACCCCGTCTTCTTAAGGCCTAGTTCACACAAACTTTTTTTTTTGCGGGTGTACGGGCCGTTTTTTTGTGTTCCGTATACGGAACCATTCATTTCAATGGTTCCGCAAAAAAACGGAATGTGTACCGTATGCATTCCGTTTCCGTATTTCCGTTCCGTTGAAAGATAGAGCTTGTCCTATATTTGGCCGTAAATCACGGGTCGTGGCTCCATTCAAGTCAATGGGTCCGCAAAAAAAACGGAACACATACGGAAATGCATCCGTATGTCTTCCGTTTCCGTTTTTTCTGAACCATCTATTGAAAATGTTATGCCCAGCCCAATTTTTTCTATGTAATTACTGTATATGCCATACGGAAAAACGGAACGGAAAAACGGAAACACAACGGATCCGTGAAAAACGGACTGCAAAAAACTATAAAAGCCATACGTTCGTGTGAACTAGGCCTAACAGTGATTTCCACAACACCCCGCCCCCTTAACAGTGGTCTCTACAGCAATCTTCCCCTTAACACTGACCTCCATAGTGGACTGTCCCCTTAACTGTGACCTCCACAGCAGCCTGCCCCTAGGGTGGCCAGAGGTCCGGTTTTAGGCCGGACAGTCCAGCTTTCAGACTCCCTGATCTCCGTCTGGCGCAGTGCCTGGACGGACACAGGGATGTCCTTTTGAACAGCTCACTCTCAGACTGCAGCACTGTGCTGTCTGAGCGTGAGCTGGAGAAAGTCACCCTCCCTCCCCTGCAGCTGACAGAAGTTGATTTTTACCTTCATTTTTTCAATCCCAGTCAGCTGCAAAGTGGGAGGGGGCGTGGCTTAATGGGACCTGGGGGCGGGTTTTAAGCCCGTCTTTTGAGGGTGGCCTGAATGGTCACCTTACCTGTCCCTGCCCCTGTGACCTCCACAGCACTCCGCTCCCTTAATAGTGCCATCCACAGCGCCCTCCCCTTTAAAGCTGACCTACAGCAGTGAAGAAAAATGGCTGGGTTGTTATGGAAACCTGGAGTAAAACTGTGTATGTGAAGACTAAGGGCCTGCGAGCTTCTATTGGCTGATAATTGGTTACGTGACCAAGCTTCTATTGGCGAATGCATTTTTTGGGAATATCTCAGGAACGCTATGTCCTAGAGAGCTATGTCCCGGACACCTGTGTGCCAAATTTCGTTATTGTAAATGCGACGGTGCAGATTCCTTTAGCGCACATACAGCTTTATATATTAGATTAAAACACAAATGAACGTGACGTCACTGGCCTACGAAAAGCAGAGAGAAGGCCGCGGTGTTCCTCGGGTGCACAAAGAAAAACTATACATACGTGGTATCACTGTAATTGTACTGACCCGGAGAATGAGGGGAATCAGTCAGCTTTACCGCAAAGGGAATGCCATAGAAACAAAGCCCATAAAACGGTGGCGGAATGGTTTTTTTTTTTGTTTGTTTTTTCCCCCCAATTTCACCCCATTCGGATTTTTTCCTGCTACATCATATGTAATATTAAATGGTGTCATAAGAAAGTACAACTTGTCCCGCAATGTAACAACTTGAACGGAAAAAAAAAAAGTTATGGCTCTGGGAAGGTGGGGAGTTATAAACGAAAACGGAAAATCGCAGGGTCCTCTAAGGGTTAATACAGTAGTATATGGTAAATTCAGTCAGCGCTGCCACCTGCAGAGGAATATAGCTGTGATAGGCTGGAGCCTGTGGGAGGCTACCAGGCCTATCACCATCAATGATCAGTTTTCCCTATATCAGCATGGGGAAGCCGTTCAGAGCCGTGCACCCGAGGAACACCGCGGCCTTCTCTCTGCTTTTCGTAGGCCAGTGACGTCACGTTCATCGGTCACGTGGCCTAGGAGCAGCTCAGCCCCCTAGAAGTGAACGGGACGGAGGTGCAATACCAATCAGAGCCACTATACGAGGTACAGAGCTGTGCTTGGTGAGCAGGAGAAGGCTGCGGTGCGCGCAGGGGGTGTCGGTGCCTTCTCAAACAGCTGATTGGCGGGGGTCCCAGGTGTAGGACCCCCACTGATCAGATACTGATGACCTATACTGAGAATAGCTTATCAGTAAAAAAAAAAAAAAAAAAACATCTTGCAAAAACCTTTTAAAGGGACTGTCCAGTAATATGAGATAACTGGAATCGTCCTGCAATACAGGACAGGTGAGTACTTACCTGGCAGATACCACGTCATCGCTCCAGCTCTTCCGGCCCGGCTGCCGCACTGACGTCACAAACTGGTACAACCCCTTTAAAGTTTAGGGGTCCTAAATAACCCCTTTAAAACCGGCAGCCTAGCAGGACCTTGCACGAGGCTCTTCGTGGCCACCTACAGTCACAGGCGAATGGCTGGATCCATAGAAATCTCACGGCGACCTCCATTATTCTCTATGGGGTTCATAGGTCCACAGGGATGACAGAAGCCACGCTATGAGCCGCCACGCTGCGGTCAGATCATGATTAATAAACTGCACTGTGTGAACGCAGCCTTAGAGATCGGTCGCACATTGGGCAGAACTCTGTGTGATTGGGGGGGGGGGGGGCGATTATAATTTGGGAGCAAAGCTGTAATACCTGTGCACACTGCCTGTCCCACAGCAGCACAGAGGCAATGGCCGGGGCACTTACCTGCAGAGGGCTGCGGTGGATCTGAGCAGGGCGCCTCCCCTGACAGGCAGCATCTGGAGGGGGACACAAAGACAGAGGTGACAACCTGCGACCCCCCAATATCACCGGACACCCTCCCTGCGCCCCTGTACAGTATTCCCAGTCACCTTCTCACCACATGGGGGGCAGTACTGGCAGAGCACGGAATGTGCCACACGGAAAAGCTTCCCCGCAGAGTGAAAGGAAGGTTCCGCTGTAACCATGGAGACAGGAAGTCGTCCTCTCAGATAACTCCTTGTTGTCATATCTGCTTGGGGGCTTATCAGGTGTTGCAAAAACTACAACTCTCAGCATGCTCCAAGTTGTAAAGGCGTGCTGGTGGTTGTAGTTTTAAAACAGATGAGGAGTTATTTACATAGACTTAAAGGGGTTTTCCAGTAAGAATATGTTTTAAAAATAAAGTAATAAAAATCCACAGAGCGGGCGTCAACAGCGCAGCAAAGATTTTATTAACGCTAAACCAATCCTCCGCTAGTGTGTTTGCATTTTTCAGCGCAGAATCGGCATGGTTTTCGGCACCGAATCCGCACTGAAATCTTAAAAAAAAAAAAACATACCCTTACAAACAGAAATATGCACAGATTTCATTGTGTTTCCACAGCAAATTGCACCAAAAACCGCATGCGTTATCTGCTGTTTTTGGTGCAGACTTGCTGCAGATATCACACGTGCATTGCGAAGAGTGAAATCCGCACAAAAAAATCGCCAAGGGTGCAGACAATCGACAGGGTGCAGATTTCAAAATCCACACAGAAAAAATAGCTTTTCTGGTCCTATATCATGTTGTGTTTTTTCCTCATGAAAATGCACACAGAAAAAGCATCAATTAGGGCTCATGTACGTGACCGTTTTTGTTTTGCGATCCACAAAACGCTTGATACCGGCCGTGTGCCTTCTGCATTTTGTGGAACAGAACGGTCTGCCCGTAATCGAACAGTCCTATCCTTGTCCGTAATGCAGACAATGATAGGACATGTCTTATTTTTTGCGGAATGGACATGCAGACGCGGAACACACACGGAGTACTTTTGTGTACTTCAGCCCTACAACCGTGCCGTTTTTCGCGGTCTGCCTGTGTGCCTTCCGCAATTTGTGGAACGGAACAGGAGGCCCATTATAGAAATGCCTATTCTTGTCCGCAAAATAGACAAGAATAGGACAGGACTCATAATTTTTGCGGGGGCCACGGAACGGAGCAACAGATGCGGACAGCACGCGGAGCGCTGTCCGCATCTTTTGCGGACCCATTGAAATGAATGGTTCCGTATACGGACCGTATGCGGAATGCAGAAAACGGCCCGTATACGGAACGCAAAATACGTTTGTGTGAATGAGCCCTAAGGCTGAGTTCACATCACTGTTATTTTACCATTCTTCTGATCCGTCAGAAGAACAGAAAAAAAAAAGAAAAAAAACGATCCTGAGCGTCAGTTATGCACATTTCATTCTAAAAAAACGGATGTCGGACAGAAATGGCTCAAACTGATGCCAAATGTGTAACTAATGCTTTAGGATCCGTTTTTTTTCTTTATTTGTATGTTCTTCTGACGGATCAGAAGAATGAAAAATAACAGCGATGTGAACTCAACGTTATACGTGCTGTGTGCAGCTAGCCTAATAGCCCCCATCTCAGAGTAAGGATACCCCCTTAGTGCCTCCTCACAGTAGTAATATCCCTTTTAGTGCCCCTCAGACAGTAGTGAAGTACTCTACGTGCACTACACAGAATGTCCCCATAAGTTCCCTGCATACATTACAATGCCCCCATAAGTGCCCACCCAGTACAATGCCCCCCATAACGTAGGAGAACCCAGTGATGCCCCCTTATTAACTGAATGCTCACCTACCCCACATTCCCGTGGCGAGCGGTGCAGAAGAGCTCTGGTCTCCGGTCTGCGGCGATGACATCACTGTATCACACCTGCAGCAGAGGGCTCGCTGCTTTACCAATGTCTTCAACTGTATCTGCATCCTCAGGTCACAACTACAGTTGAAATCAGGACATGTGGCAACATAGGACAGAACATGGGACAGATGATGAAATTAGGGACTTTCCTGCTGGATCAGGGACACATGGGAGACATGATCACTGCCCGTAGCCGTCATCCACCTCAGCCCTTCCTGGTATTTCCATTGTACTGAACAGGGATCAGGAAGTGGGAAGCAGCGGGGACCCCATAAGCGTCAGGTTCACACAGGGGACTCACATTGTAAATGGGCGAAAAACGGTCTTCGTGGACTCCACCCCTTTTTATCTTCCTCTCTCACCATCCCAGCGAACCTACATTTACTACTTTCAGGATGGCGTGCTGCTCCAGGCCCTGTTTTTGCAGGCACTAGTTGTACTTCCTTTTGTCATCATCGTTGGGTGCAATTATGTTTCTGGGCCCCATTCTTGAGACAGTAGAGGGTCCCAGAAGTATGGACCGGCCCCCATCGGACCTGCTACGATATATCCTATAGATCTGTCCTAAATGTCAGACCACCCCTTTAAGGCATTATAACATACAGAGGGGAAGGGTTTCAGTGCTGGCACATCCTGGGCTCTGCCAGTACTGTGCCCATGTAATCCCTGTGGAAAGCCCACCTGGGATTGGAAGCCAGACCCCTATTAGTGAAGCCTCTGTTTAACCCCTTAGATTCCTCTGTCCATAGTGATGGGGCATCTAAGTGGTTAAACATAGGCGCTCTCTCTCACCACATCCCACCCTCTGTAATGCGACCACAGGCGGTAAGCAGCCTCATGAAGGCCCCAGACCTGAAATCTTTGTTCTCCTATTAGAGCGGGGTCCTCGTGAATATCAGGACTCATCTGCTCAGTACACACCGCCATTGCAGTTTTTGACGTCCGCCACCGGGACCACCGCCGAGTACTAGAATGGGGGCCCCGCGTTCCTCAGTTAGATTGGTGTGGCGGTCACGCATGTGCGCTGCTGCTCCATTCACGCCTTTGTGTCAGCACGGGCCCCTGTTCTTCTGATCGACAGGGCCCCATCAGCCAAACCTCTGCAGATAGGGGGTAAGTTGTCGTAGAGGGACAACCCCTTAAAAAAATTGCGGAATTCTGGAGTTTTTACAATTTGCCACCTCACACGGCATAATTGTCCATGTTGGAAGCACCCCTTTAAAAAGGCTTTGTCACTAGGATCAACCCTGTTTAACCAGGCATATAGTCCGGTAGGGTTGATCCAGCTGAGTTCAACGATACCTGTATTTTTTTTGTAGGCGTCAGGAGAAATGTAGACTTTTATTTTTATGCAGATGAGTCCTCTTGGTGCTCCAATGGCTCATTTGCATAAAAATAAAAATTTCTCCACAACGCCAACAATTACAAACAAATAATACAGGTATGGTTTTACTCAGCTGGATCAACCCTACCAGGATATACGCCTGGTTTAATAGGGTTGATCCTGGTAACAGAGCTGCTTTGACCCTTTCCTATAGTCCCCAGAGGTACCAAGCCATGTTTACACCCCTTTGATGTGGGGGCCACGGGTTGGGGCCCCTCCTCTAGCCTCATGGTTGTAGGTTTCCCCTCCTGCTGCAATATTCTCCACAGTTTTGACGTCAGACGACCAAAGACTCTGATGACGTCACAGACATTTCGTCCCCTTGAAGAAAATGAATGACAAACGCAGTCACTAAATTAACTATTTATTATAATATGTAAAAATAAACCACACACACACATCCTACACTGCGGAACTACAAGCTCCAGCATGCACCTGTCAGGACAAGGCAGCCACATTCCACAACAACCACCCAAATATCACATGACCCTGCCCCGCCCACTGCTGATGATGGCAGCTCACAGAGCAAAGATCTCCGGTGACATCACCCGGAAGTGACAGCAAGTAACGTGGCGTCCGCACTGCTCACTGCAACCTAACAAGCTCCTACACCCGGAGACCACGCCCTACCCTGCTGCCCGAGAAGGAGGGGCCGAGAAACCAATAGCTGGCGTCCTGTGGATCCGCCTGTCGGCGTGTGACGTCAGGAGGCCAGCGTGGCCGTGTTTCGGCGCCATGTTGGTGGAGGCATCTAGAGATTCTGCACTTTTGTTTTGTTCTTCTGTTCTTGTGGTCAGATCCTAACTGATCGCCACGTGGGGTTTATTATTGGGTGTTCTACGCAATATAAGGAACCAGTAACCTGCAATAGGGTCTGTCTGTGTGCATATTTGCATAAAAAGAGGTATTTGTGGCCAGTGGTTTTTTTTTGGGAGTTTTTTTTTTAAGGTATGCGGATATGCATGTATGTGAAAGTGCAGCGTTTTACAGCATAGCAATGCATTGGATGTATATTTTTTATTTTTGTTTTTATCCAATGCAAACTGTTCAGGATGCATTCCGTTCTGTGACCGCACACGCTGCAAGCTGCGGTTTTGTGTCCGGTCAAAAAAACGGATCAGTCACTGAAAGCAAAGTACGGCTAGTTTCACACTAGCGGCAGCCTTCTCCGACAGGGCATCTGTCAGCAGTTTTGTACCTATGACACCGGCTGACCCGTTACATGTGCTCTCGGCAGCTGAAGACATCTGTGTTGGTCTCATGTTCATATGTGTCCACATTACTGAGAAAAATGTCTTAGTATATGCAAATGAGCCTCTAGGAGCAACGGGGGCGTTACAGTTACACTTAGAGGCTCTGTTCTCTCTTCAATTGCCAGGTCCTCAGCATTATAACAGGGGCAAACAGTGGTCCTGTCAAAGTGCAGAGGGACGCAGCAGTTACAGAGAGAGCAGAGCTTCTAAGTGTAACGGCAACGCCCCCGTTGCTCCTAGAGGCTCATTTGCATATATAAAAACTCCTGAAACCACCTCATCTGCGCATGCGCCAGGAAGAGAAATAGTGCTGACTAGTGTTGAGCGAACTTGTGTTTCAGTTCGGTGTCTAAAGTTTGGGCTTATCGAAGTATCGCGTTATGGATTCCGCTACCACGGACCATAACAGAATTTAGGATCCATAACGCGATTCTTCGATAACCCGAACTTTAGATGCCGAACACAAGTTCAGCTCAACACTAGTCAGCACTATTTCTCTTCCTGGCGCATGCGCAGATGAGGTGGTTCAAGGAGTTTGCGCATGCGCCAGGGAGACGGGTAGTTTGGAAGTAACGTCCCGTCCATAGACCGCATCAGGAACAGACATGATGCTGGGGAATATAGGGTTTTTCCGAAAAGGAGTGCGACATGACCGGATTCCAAAGTAGTATATTGGAAAGTTTCTCCTGCAGGCAAGAGACGGCTAACTAAAGGGGGTGTCCCTTCTGGGACATCGAGGTCCTATCGCTAGGACATGCCCCCAATGTCTGATAGGCGTCCTTAGAATGGAGCCCACAACGTGCCGCGCACCCGCCCTCCATTCGATCCTGTCGGACTGCCGAAAATAGCTGAACGGCGCACTTGGCTGTTTTTGGAATTCCCATGGGTCCGCAAAAAAAAATAAGAATGAAGGTACTCTGTGAGCATTCCGTTTCCGTATGTCCGTATTTCTGTTCCGCAAAAAAATAGGATGTCCTATTATTGTCCGGACGAGGATAGGACTGCTCCTATTAGCGGCCAGCTGTTCTGTACCGCAAAATACATACGGTCCGTGTGCATGAGCCCGAGTGCTGTCCTTGAGCAGCCAATGACGGCCCTGCCTAATTCCGTCACGGTTCTGTGGGGGCCCCAAGTGACCCCCTTTAAATGTTATCAGTGAACGGTGAGAGCCACGGTGTAACGTCACGGTCTGGGGCAGGTTGCCGATCCTAGATAATTTGCATAACCCAACTCCCTCAGGCTCCACAGTCGCCACGTACATTGTGCGTACGCTGCCACATAGCGATTTCATACATTGATAGAGGGGCAAACAAAAATTTGCGCCAGGAGTTGGCTCATGGCGGTCATGCAGCGAGCACGGCGCAGTAAGGTCGCCCCACAGTTTACAATATGCTGTTTCTTGCCCACATTTTTGCATTTTATTATTTTCTCAGAACATGAAGACATATAATAAACATAATCTGAAGAAGCACACACACACTGCTGCCACACTTTCAATGGCGGCCCGCAATGGACGCAAAGCCCCGCCTCCTCCCATGTGATTGGCAGGCCTTGAGCGTTTCCTATTGGCTGCGGTGTTCTGTTGCCGAGGAGACAGGGCTTGGCAGTTGAGCGCGGTAGGGTTGGGCTGTGCGTTGACTGTAGGGGCGGGGCTTGTGTAGCAGGTGTGTGTGAGAGATCACGGGAAGCGGCTCTTCTCTCGGCAGCGACGTCCCCGCTCCCCAGGCCGCCCCTCCCCCCACAGACCCGGCACTGTCCGATCCTGCGCCTCCGCCAACATGTCCTCCGGAGGAGACTTCGGGAACCCGCTGAGGAAATTCAAGCTGGTCTTCCTGGGAGAGCAGAGCGGTGAGTTCTCCCCGACACCCCATTACTGCAGTCACCCACTGCCTCCTGTTTAACCCCTACGTCTTCGTCTTATTCCTCCCGTCACCCCAAAGCACAACAGTGTGCCCTCTAATATTCCTCCTGTCATCCCTAAAATTACCACAATCCTCTTCCTGTCACCCACAGTCCACCCTCTGACATTCCTCCAGTCACCCCACAGTCCTCCCTCTGACATTCCTCCAGTCACCCCACAGTCCACCCTCTGACATTCCTCCAGTCACCCCACAGTCCTCCCTCTGACATTCCTCCAGTCACCCCACAGTCCTCCCTCTGACATTCCTCCAGTCACCCCACAGTCCACCCTCTGACATTCCTCCAGTCACCCCACAGTCCACCCTCCTGACATTCCTCCAGTCACCCCACAGTCCACCCTCTGACATTCCTCCAGTCACCCCACAGTCCACCCTCTGACATCCCTCCAGTCACCCCACAGTCCACCCTCTGACATTCCCTCCAGTCACCCCACAGTCCACCCTCTGACATTCCTCCAGTCACCCCACAGTCCACCCTCTGACATTCCTCCAGTCACCCCACAGTCCACCCTCTGACATTCCTCCAGTCACCCCACAGTCCACCCTCTGACATTCCTCCAGTCACCCCACAGTCCACCCTCTGACATTCCTCCAGTCACCCCACAGTCCACCCTCTGACATTCCTCCAGTCACCCCACAGTCCACCCTCTGACATTCCTCCAGTCACCCCACAGTCCACCCTCTGACATTCCTCCAGTCACCCCACAGTCCACCCTCTGACATTCCTCCAGTCACCCCACAGTCCACCCTCTGACATTCCTCCAGTCACCCCACAGTCCACCCTCTGACATTCCTCCAGTCACCCCAAAGCACAACACAGTCTGCCCTGTGATTTCCCAAAATAACTGCAATCCCCCTCCTGTCACCCATAATCTGCCCCCTGGTATTCGTCCTGTCGCCCATAATCTGCCCCCTGGTATTCGTCCTGTCACCCATAATCTGCCCCCTGGTATTCCTCTTGTCACCCATAATCTGCCCCCTGGTATTCCTCCTGTCGCCCATAATCTGCCCCCTGGTATTCCTCCTGTCGCCCATAATCTGCCCCCTGGTATTCCTCCTGTTGCCCATAATCTGCCCCATGATGCTCTTTACCTGCTGTGGCCCCCAGATCCTCCACCTGAGGCTGACTGCGCAGTCGTCCTCCTGTCTTCCAGATCCTAAATATCTGATTCCAGCCCCAACCAGTCGCCCTTCTACTCCATCCCCCATCATCCACTTGTGAAATCCAGACATCTCCTTAGTTGCCCTTCTGTCTTCCCAGATCCTGAATATCTGTGTGTGTGTGTCCCCCTCCCCCACTGCCCTGGTGTCCCCCCCCCCCCCCACTGCCCTGGTCTCTGGTGCCCCCCCCCCCCCCCACTGCCCTGGTCTCTGGTGTCCCCCCCCCCCCACTGCCCTGGTCTCTGGTGTCCCCCCCCCCCCACTGCCCTGGTCTCTGGTGTCCCGTCCCCCCCACTGCCCTGGTCTCTGGTGTCCCGTCCCCCCCACTGCCCTGGTCTCTGGTGGTCCCGTCCCCCCCACTGCCCTGGTCTCTGGTGTCCCCCCCCCCCCCCACTGCCCTGGTCTCTGGTGTCCCCCCCCCCCCACTGCCCTGGTGTCCCCCCCCCCCCCACTGCCCTGGTCTCTGGTGTGTCCCCCCCCCCACACTGCCCTGGTGTCCCCCCCCCCCCACACTGCCCTGGTGTCCCCCCCCCCCACTGCCCGTGGTCTCTGGTGTCCCCCCCCCCCCCACCACACTGCCCTGGTCTCTGGTGTCCCCCCCCCCCCCACTGCCCTGGTCTCTGGTGTCCCCCCCCCCCCACTGCCCTGGTCTCTGGTGTCCCCCCCCCCCACTGCCCTGGTCGTCTGGTGTCCCCCCCCCCCCCACTGCCCTGGTCTCTGTGTACCCCCCCCCCACTGCCCTGGTCTCTGGTGTCCCGCTCCCCCCACTGCCCTGGTCTCTGGTGTCCCGTCCCCCCCACTGCCCTGGTCTCTGGTGTCCCGTCCCCCCCACTGCCCTGGTCTCTGGTGTCCCGTCCCCCCCACTGCCCTGGTCTCTGGTGTCCCCCCCCCCCCCCCACTGCCCTGGTCTCTGGTGTCCCCCGTCCCCCCCCACTGCCCTGGTCTCTGGTGTCCCGTCCCCCCCACTGCCCTGGTCTCTGGTGTCCCCCCCCCCCCACTGCCCTGGTCTCTGGTGTCCCCCCCCCCCCCCACTGCCCTGGTCTCTGGTGTCCCCCCCCCCCCCACTGCCCTGGTCTCCTGGTGTCCCCCCCCCCCCACTGCCCTGGTCTCTGGTGTCCCCCCCCCCCCCACTGCCCTGGTCTCTGGTGTCCCCCCCCCCCCCCCCCCCACTGCCCTGGTCTCTGGGTGTCCCCCCCCACACTGCCCCGCCGCCCTGGTCTCTAGTGTCCCCCCCCCCACACTGCCCGCCACCCTGGTCTCTAGTGTCCCCCCCCCCCCCCCCCCCACACTGCCCGCCACCCTGGTCTCTAGTGTCCCCCCCCCCCCCCACACTGCCCGCCACCCTGGTCTCTAGTGTCCCCCCCCACACTGCCCGCCACCCTGGTCTCTAGTGTCCCCCCCCACACTGCCCGCCACCCTGGTCTCTAGTGTCCCCCCCCCCCCCCCCCCCCCACACTGCCCGCCACCCTGGTCTCTAGTGTCCCCCCCCCACACTGCCCGCCACCCTGGTCTCTAGTGTCCCCCCCCCCCCACATTGCCCGCCACCCTGGTCTCTAGTGTCCCCCCCCCCCACATTGCCCGCCGCCCTGGTCTCTAGTGTCCCCCCACACTGCCCGCCGCCCTGGTCTCTAGTGTCCCCCGCCCCACTGCCCGACGCCCTGGTCTCTAGTGTCCCCCCCCCCCACACTGCCCGCCACCCTGGTCTCTAGTGTCCCCCCCCCCCCCACATTGCCCGCCACCCTGGTCTCTAGTGTCGTCGTCGTCCCCCCCCACACTGCCCGCCGCCCTGGTCTCTAGTGTCCCCCCACACTGCCCGCCGCCCTGGTCTCTAGTGTCCCCGCCCCACTGCCCGCCGCCCTGGTCTCTAGTGTCCCCGCCCCCCCCCACTGCCCGCCGCCCTGGTCTCTAGTTTCCCCCCCTTACTGCCTGCCACCCTGGTCTCTAGTTTCCTCCCCTACTGCCCGCCGCCCTGGTCTCGTGTGTCGCTCCTGCCCGCCGCCCTCGTCTTGCCCCAGGCGATGCCGGATCATTGCAGTGTGGTAATGTACAGATGGATCGTTATAATGCAGTCAGTCTGGGTTTTATTGTGTGTGATGCTCTGCAGCCAGGGGTGTCAATCTCGCCCGTCCAATCGGTGTCTGGTTGATGGCAGCCGTTCATCATACATGCAGTAATCTTCCTGCGATGACGCGGACCTGTCACCTGGGTGCGAGGCGCTGCAGGCTGTCACCCTCTGCAGCCGCACAGACACAATGAGTCTGCAGCACCCGGCCCCGGGACTACTCCCAGGATTCATCATTCCTGTTGTTTGATGCTTTTCTCTGATCAATATTGGTTTACTGCAACAATCAGCGCTGTGTAAACAGTGACCAGTCAGTGCCCCCGGCGCCCGCCATGTGCAGTCTGTGGGCATTGTGTGTACGGGCGGATGATGAGACTCAGATTATTACCACAGGGCAAGAGGAGAGTCTGATTTCCAGTGTGCAGCGTCTGAGAGATGACACGTGCAGCGCTCCACAGGATTATCCCCTTCTTTTATATTTGTGTCAGGGTTTGATGGACGTCGTACAGTGATCGCACTCCGGACTGGAGCGTTGTATGTGTGTGGGCTGCAGTGGTGGAGTCACTGTGTATTATACCCCAGAGCTGCACTCACTATTCTGCTGGTGCAGTTACTGTGTACATACATTACTGATCCCGAGCTACATCCTGTATTATACCCCAGAGCTGCACTCACTATTCTGCCGGTGCAGTCACTGTGTACATACATTACTGATCCTGAGTTACATCCTGTATTATCCTTCAGAGCTGCACTCACTATTCTGCTGGTGCAGTCACTGTGTACATACATTACTTATCCTGTACTGATCCGGAGTTACATCCTGTATTATACTCCAGAGCTGCACTCACTATTCTGCTGGTGCAGTCACTGTGTACATACATTACTTATCCTGTACTGATCCGGAGTTACATCCTGTATTATCCTTCAGAGCTGCACTCACTATTCTGCTGGAGGAGTCACTGTGTACATACATTACTTATCTTGTACTGATCCTGAGTTACATCCTGTATTATCCTCCAGAGCTGCACTCACTATTCTGCTGGTGGAGTCACTGTGTACATACATTACTTATCCTGTACTGATCCTGAGTTACATCCTATATTATACCCCAGAGCTGCACTCACTATTCTGCTGGTGCAGTCACTGTGTACATACATTACTTATCCTGTACTGATCCTGAGTTACATCCTGTATTATCCTTCAGAGCTGCACTCACTATTCTGCTGGTGCAGTCACTGTGTACATACATTACTTATCCTGTACTGATCCTGAGTTACATCCTGTATTATACTCCAGAGCTGCACTCACTATTCTGCTGGTGCAGTCACTGTGTACATACATTACTTATCCTGTACTGATCCGGAGTTACATCCTGTATTATACTCCAGAGCTGCACTCACTATTCTGCTGGTGCAGTCACTGTGTACATACATTACATTACTTATCCTGTACTGATCCTGAGTTACATCCTGTATTACCCTCCAGAGCTGCACTCACTATTCTGCTGGTGCAGTCACTGTGTACATACATTACTTATCCTGTACTGATCCTGAGTTACATCCTGTATTATACTCCAGAGCTGCACTCACTATTCTGCTGGTGCAGTCACTGTGTACATACATTACATTACTTATCCTGTACTAATCCTGAGTTACATCCTGTATTATACTCCAGAGCTGCACTCACTATTCTGCTGGTGCAGTCACTGTGTACATACATTACATTACTGATCCTGAGTTACATCCTGTATTATACTCCAGAGCTGCACTCACTATTCTGCTGGTGCAGTCACTGTTAATACATTACATTACCTCTCCTGTACTGATCCTAATGTACATCCTGTATTACCTCCAGAGCTGCACTCACTATTCTGCCGGTGCAGTCACTGTGTACATACATTACCTCTCCTGTACTGATCCTGAGTAACATCCTGTATGATACTCCAGAGCTGCACTCACTATTCTGCTGGTGCAGTCACTTTGTACATGCATTACTTTTCTGAGTTACATCCTGTATTATCCTCCAGAGCTGCACTCGGTATTCTGTGATGCCACTCGCCCATGATGTCTCTGGGATCGGACGCTCTTTGAATTCCTTGTGGTTCTGCCCCAGATGAGGTTTCTCCCTGTGAGTACAGCTGTTCTTCTGCAGAAATGTAAGCTGCGAGAAGCTGACACGGCGGGGGGTGCCCCTGTCACTGAGGTTCACCTCCCGCTCCCTTATCAGGGTGATTCTGCCAGTTCAGAGTTATGGGAAAGCTGTGTGCCGACCCCCGTGGCACACGATGGAGGCCCAAATCTGTCACCTGTGCCAAAGGGGGACGCCCCCATGCCACCTTCCCTCCTACCCCTTATTGTGTCAGGGGTGCCGCCTTCACACAGCAGTTCAGCAGCTTTCTAATCGACTTTGTGTTACCATTCCTCACCATTTTCAAGATCTCTGCTTGCTGACCTGAACAGACACATCCTCATTTACATTTAGAAACTGAAGTGGAGTAACTTCTCCCAGCTGAGGATTTGCTACAGTTGTATCCAGTCTGGGACACCTCAGGTAGAGCAAGAGATTGTTGCAGTGTATCAGTTCGGACTGTGGCTTGAAACAAGTATCAGTTTGTTGGCAGCAAGCAGAGGTTTTGAAAATTGAGACTAATTTAAACGCAAAAATGAATTATTTTCCTACAGCTGGAAACTTTAGATCGGCTTACAGTAGGGTCAAACAACCTGCGGCTCTCCAGCTGGTGCAAAACTACAACTCTCACCATGGGCATGCTGGGACTTGTAGTTTTGCAACAGCTGGAAAGTCAAAGTTTGGGATGACAAAGGCACAAGAAGATAATCCTGAGAGCCTTCCAGGAACCCTAGAGGAAGAGGATGTCTCCTCCCCGGCAGCGTCGAGGGACCCCCCCCCCCCCCCCACCCTGTGTGGTGGGCGCATTAGCCGCTCCGGCCCAGTATAACCATTACACTGACTCCAGGACTCATGGGGCAGGAAATGGAATCTCTTGGCAGGAGCGCGGGAGGCGATCAATAATGATAGATCTGCGCTCAGTGGCCGGGCAGGTCCGTAAATTACTGCCTCCCCTGGGGACGGTGCTGAGCGCTGCGTTACAGTGTGCCAGTGCAGTGGACTCTGCTCAGTGATTTATCAGACAGGGGGCGCTAAAGAAAAATGAAAAGCAGAGGAACAGCGGAAACGCACTTGTCCTGTGATTTGCTTGAAACGCGCTGTGTCGCAGTGATGCGCTAGGACTGCCGTATACTCGTCTTCTCTTAGGCCAGCCAATCGGGTGCTCTCTCGGATCAGCGGACACCTCTGGCTGCGGCTTATCTCTACCAGAACAGAAGGATCAGGCATGTTCAAATCCAACTGTCCAATCCTTATCTCCCCGACGTCCATTTCTGGAAGCCATATATATATATGTCAGCCGGGGATCCACCAATGGGTATTAAGTATTGATTACCTTGCCCCTGGGGGATCCACCTTCCATCACCCCCTCCGATCAGTGGTTTGAAGCGTGCACTGCCACGTCAATTTTATAAAAAAAATTTAATATGCCTTTGATATCGCAATCATCGGTGACGTGGCCCTTCTGCTGCTCAGTCCCATTCAGATGAATGGGATTGAACTGCAGTACCAGGCATGCCCACTATAATTGGATGGCGCTGTGCGAGGCATACATGTAAACAGACCGCAGCACTGAGAGTCAGACTTATTTCTATTTTCGTCAGTGGAAGGCGCAGTCTTAAAGGGGTGATCTGGCAGTTAAATATTGCTGACGTATCCCTATGATGGATAATATCAGCTCGGCGGGGATGCGAGGGTAGGTGACAAATATTTACAGGCACTTCTGTATTGATGGCCGTCCTCCGCATCTGACGCCCCCACCGAACTGAGCTGTGTAGTTCTGGAGCTAGCTGATCAGTGGGGGCGTCGGACGCGGAGGACGGGCCATCCATACAGAAGTGCCTGAAAACCCCTTTAAATATTCGCCACCTACCTTTCGCATCCCCGCCGATCTGATCTGATCTGTCACGGGGATAAATCAGCGGTAAGGAACATTCCTAAGAATGCACCTTCCATTAAAGTGAATGGAAACTCTAAGATGAGGAGTTCCGTTGTGAGCCTCCGTGGCGTCCCCCTCCATCGTCTAACCCGTCGCGTTACAGAGAAGAGCGGGGAAGGATCTGTGTAGACGTGTAGATCGGTGGGCGACCTCTTCCATAAATGGCTGACTATGGGTACAACTTCCTGTCCACAGTTACAGTAGGAAGTGCAGCTCTGGAGCACAAACTGATGCTCTGACAGGGACTGTGATATACCAATTTCCTCCCCCCCCCCCCCCCAAAAAAAAAAAGACCAGAAAGCTGTGCCCTCCATATGGAGAATTAGTCCCCCATCCTCCATCGTGGTGGGTACAGCAGATTACAAGCATGGATCGAGCGCTGCTCTGAAGCCCTTGTATGCAGGTTGTACCGGAGAGGTCGGCCATTACTTGGGATGTGTACTGGCTGGTCTTCCTGTGATGACACAATGGCATGTAGCAGTAACGAGGACGTGTGGGTGCACCCGCCATGGACGCGGTTCCTCCGCAGAAATGGATGCGTCTGAAGTAGTGAATCGACTTTCAAGTAGAAGATGATGGCGCTTTCCTTTTCCTCTCCTTTGATCGTGTCACCCATTGTGCTTGCTCTGGGGTTGCCATATCAGCAGCGCAACGCTGTCCGTCCACCAGAAAAATGTCAGTCCGACGAAAGAGAGGGGAGCACGCTGCAGGTGGCGCGAGAGCAGAGGATCGGGCATGTCCGAATCCAGCAGGCCCGACTGTCTGGGAAATACCTCTAGCACTAGTCATCCTGAGCTGGCATGTTCTTGAATAGAATGCCAGAAGTGCAGTGCAGTGAAGACTGACACATGGCATGTTTCTTGCAGTCTACAAGATCTCTGCTTGCAGTCATTGAATAAATTGAAACATTCCAGACTAAAGATCCTATTAATGCTTCTCGCGGCTGAGGGTTTGCTACAGTGGTATCCAGTCTATTGATGACCTGTCCAAACACAGCAGCACTCTCTCCTGTTCGTTCCAGTGTATCAGCCTGGAGTCCAGAGGACTGTCTAGACCCGATACAGTTGTAGCAAAGCCTCACCTGTGAGAAGTACGGGGCTAGTACAGGTTTTCTGCTTCTGTATGGAAAACTAAAATGTTTGCATTCAACGACAACAAGCAAAGGTCTTGAAAATGGCGAGGCATTGCAACTGAAAGCATATCACAGAGGGGCAGAGCTTGTCTTTGCTGACTTTCCCAGGCGGCGGTCTGTGCCACCGGTGTCTGATTGGCGATCACTTTGACCCCTGCCGATGGCGCTAGGACGGCCTTGTGGGTATAGCGCCTGTCCGCGGAGCTGCATGCGAAATGGCGCAATCAGCGGAGTCAGGTAGCCTTCGGTGGGGTCACAGCGGTCAGACCCCCACCAGGTAGCGTTCTAATAGATGAGTTTCAGTTCCTCACCGATTTTTTTATTATCTCTGCTTGCTGTCAACGAATGGAAGCATTTCGTAGCATGTTTGCAGTGGGGATATGTCCAGAGCCCTTCCCCCCCCCAGGTACCGGCAACTTGTCATGCACACTAACGAGGCTGCTCTTAAAGGGCCGGTAAAATGTTTGCACCTTTTGCTATGCACCCAGGGTAGCGGTAAGTTGTGGCTCGGAGGGTAGCGGGTGGTCAGCAGGTGCCCAGCGCGGTCAGGATCCATCACTTACACGTAGGCAACTGAGGACAAAGCGTGATGAATAATTAACAGCAGTAATTTTAGAAGGTCGGCGCTCTCCGGGGCTCAATTCTGTGCAGTAAACGGAGGGCGACCATGAGGGGGGGGGGGGGGGGGGGGTCGTTAAAGGGTTAAATCATTTCAGGGTCCGTCATCAATTTGAGGCCTGATGGTCGTTGCTCGTCGTCTGGCTCCACAAGATTCTCCTCCCACTTTCCTTCCAAAATGTAAGGGTGCCAATACTTTTCCTGCCCCATTGTCGGGGTGCCCATCCTTTACACTGCAGGACATGGTTTTTGTCATCCTTGCACCCACACTAGGGTTGCGTCCACCTCTCGACTCCGGCACATGATCTAGAGATCTTTCCCCTCTCCTGATGGGTCAGTTTGTAATAGAAATTCTGGAGCATCTGTTCTCAGGGCTCAGTGTTGTGCCGTCCCTCCTATTATTCCTACTAGAATCAATTTATGAATCGGTTGCCAGCAGGTTGGAAGAAAGGTCCATCTGGGTTTCACACCGCACTCATTCGATAAAGTCAGACCGGGCAGGGACCCCCAGACGTTCCTATATTGCAGACTGCTGTCATATAAACTTCTAGCAGGAATAATAGAGGGACAACACAATGTAGACTCCTAAGAATCGATGCGGGCGGATCGGGAAATGCGAGTAGTTACTAAGGAGACGCGTCGGGAGAGGTGACGGCTTCTCGGTAAGATTCTCATTCGTTTTCTTCCTGAGGAATAATGAGCTGAACCTTCCGGGACCCAACGCTGTAACCGTGTTTGTTACATAGAAGCTTTTCAGATGTGGGGGGGGGGGGGGATCACGTGTACAGGTGACCCACTGTAAAGATCGCCCCACGGTGGCGAACCAGACGCGTTATTTGCTGCATGTCGGGGCACCCATAGGGTCTGATGACTCGCGAGCCTGGATCCTCGCCACATCCATCCTGGGTGGAGCTGGGAAACAAGTTCAGACCCGGTCCGGATCACGTCTCCTGCGAGCGCCCATCCTGACAGACTGTCGGCGGCATGGCCCGGGCGCGTCTGACCACCTTTTATGTGGCTTTATTCCCTGAATCCAGGATTTTTTTTTTTTTTTTTTCGATCTGCATTTTTCAAGCTCTTTTTAATCCTTTATTGAAAGCAGGGAGCAAGCATTACACTGCCACCCGCAGGGAGTTAGGCGTATTACACCCAAATAAATAATGTGGGAATGCAACCTTACAGGAACGAGTACATTGCGACAAACTTCAGCTGTGCGAGCAGGGCGGGTTTTCAGCCTGTGCCTACTAATATCATCTAATGAGGGGTCAGTGACCTTCCACAAGCTTACAGTCTCCCCCTTCCCCCTCCTGCCCTGCGGCCATGTTTCCTGCATCTCGGGAGAATATCTGCCATTGATCCTCGAGAAGTAGATCTCCATCATCCGCTGCTGATCTCGCACGTATCGTTATTGATGTTTGCTCCACCACCACTGCTCACATGATCGCACTAGTCTGCAATGTAGTTGACGGGGACAGTAGCATGCGTTTTGCCTTTTTGCTGTGAAATCAGCTGAGCCTTCCCCTACTATGACACCTGTATACCCTCATAAGGTAGCGGCCTGTGGCGCCATCATGTAGTCACAGAGTCCTCTGGGCTCCATAGAAATGCACAGCCCCTGCTGCGTCCTCCTATTTCCTCTGGCGCCTCCTGCTGGAGTCTGCACTGAATTGAATGCAGGGAAAGACGGAAAATGAGGCGGTATTACAGACCGCGGAGGACGCCTCCGCATGAGGTTTGGGCCCCATACACACGACTGTGTATTTTTGCACTAAGCAAAATAGATGATCTCCATGACGTCCGCGTTGCATTCGCTTTTCTGCGGACCCATTGACTGGACTTTTGCGGACAAGTACAGGACATGTTTTATCTTTTTGCAGAACGGATCTGAGTGCTTTCAGCATCCGTATGTCCGTTCGAGTACGGAGGAGATTTGTCGAGACAGGCGCTTTCTTGGTCTTTGTATCCCCTGCACTTTCGGAGGGTGCACCACGTGTATGACGAGGCGCATCCTTCGGCAGTCCACGCGCCAAATCAGAAGTCTACGACATCTCATTGCTGCCGTAGATTTCTGGCTCCATTTGCACCTTTTTTTTATTTTATTTTTTTATTTTTTTTTAAACTTGTGACTTTTTAAAGACACTTTTCTGGCGCACATAAGATAATAAATCTCCCCCCATCCATAAAAGGAAATATGGATAACACGGATTTCCTCCGTATTTTGAGGATCTGCGGACTGCAAAACCGGCACAGTCGTGTGTATGAAGCCTTATAGCGATATATAACACGATTGCAGGGTATTAATGATTACTTGCTTTATTAGTCACCGGGCAAGTTCAGGACTGGTTCACATGATTCTAATCTACTAAATCCGGAGGGGGTGAAGACTTATGCACACAGGCCTTTTGCCTGGTTTTTGGGGTCTGTTGGTTTCCATTAATTCCATATAGGCCTCACCAGTGGTTGGACCTCCGTGAAGCAGGTTGTATGGTCAGACTGCTCCCCGTATAATCTGCAGCAGAAATGATTGCTCCCCATAGACATCATGGGGTCAGATCCAGCGGCCGCAGCGCGTTGTGTGCCATTATATGTAGAGGAAACGGCTTCTACTCCCCCCGAGTAGATAAAGGCCAAAGAGACCGCTAATGCACATAGAGCTGCCTCAGCAATCTGCCCGGCAACTGCTCAGACTAATTATATATTCTTCCAGATATAAAACCGCCTACTATATGGAAGCATCCCGGTGCCAGCAGAACCAGACATACCGCGCTCATTATACATTATTATTAACGGGCACCAGCGCTTTACTGGGGTTGTCCAAGCATGTTCAATGTCTTCTAGGTCCCCCGACGCCTAACAACTTCTTGGAAAACAGAATAGGTAAAGCTCAGCCGATCACCGGCCATAGCACTGACTCTCCTCAGCCAGTGGTTGGCCGAGTCGTCGCATTTCCATGTCAGCGTTGTGTTCCTTCTTATATTCAACCGTTCTTAGCTTCTTTCTTAAAATTTTTATAATTAGACAACTCCTTTAATACTGCCTCCTATGTACAAGAATATAACTACTATAATACTGCTCCTATGTACAGGAATATAACTACTATAATACTGCCTCCTATGTACAGGAATATAACTACTATAATACTGCTCCTATGTACAGGAATATAACTACTATAATACTGCCTCCTATGTACAGGAATATAACTACTATAATACTGCCTCCTATGTACAAGAATATAACTACTATAATACTGCCTCCTATGTACAAGAATATAACTACTATAATACTGCTCCTATGTACAAGAATATAACTACTATAATACTGCTCCTATGTACTATAACTACTATAATACTGCTCCTATGTACAAGAATATAACTACTATAATACTGTTTCTATGTACTATAACTACTATAATACTGCCTCCTATGTACAAGAATATAACTACTATAATACTGCCTCCTATGTACAAGAATATAACTACTATAATACTGCCTCCTATGTACAAGAATATAACTACTATAATACTGCTCCTATGTACAAGAATATAACTGCTATAATACTGCTCCTATGTACAAGAATATAACTGCTATAATACTGATCCTATGTACAAGAATATAACTACTATAATACTGCTCCTATGTACAAGAATATAACTACTATAATACTGCCTCCTATGTACAAGAATATAACTACTATAATACTGCCTACTATGTACAAGAATATAACTACTATAATACTGCCTCCTATGTACAAGAATATAACTACTTTAATACTGCTCCTATGTACAAGAATATAACTACTATAATACTGCTCCTATGTACAAGAATATAACTACTATAATACTGCTCCTATGTACAAGAATATAACTACTATAATACTGCCTCCTATGTACAAGAATATAACTACTATAATACTGCCTCCTATGTACAAGAATATAACTACTATAATACTGCTCCTATGTACAAGAATATAACTACTATAATACTGTCTCCTATGTACAAGAATATAACTACTATAATACTGCCTCCTGTGTACAAGAATATAACTACTATAATACTGCCCCTATGTACAAGAATATAACTACTATAATACTGCCTACTATGTACAAGAATATAACTACTATAATACTGCCTCCTATGTACAAGAATATAACTACTTTAATACTGCTCCTATGTACAAGAATATAACTACTATAATACTGCTCCTATGTACAAGAATATAACTACTATAATACTGCTCCTATGTACAAGAATATAACTACTATAATACTGCTCCTATGTACAAGAATATAACTACTATAATACTGCTCCTATGTACAAGAATATAACTACTATAATACTGCTCCTATGTACAAGAATATAACTACTATAATACTGCTCCTATGTACAGGAATATAACTACTATAATACTGCCTTCTATGTACAAGAATATAACTACTATAATACTGCCCCTATGTACTGGAATATAACTACTATAATACTGCTCCTATGTACAGGAATATAACTACTATAATACTGCTCCTATGTACAGGAATATAACTACTATAATACTGCTCCTATGTACAGGAATATAACTACTATAATACTGCTCCTATGTACAAGAATATAACTACTATAATACTGCTCCTATGTACAAGAATATAACTACTATAATACTGCTCCTATGTACAAGAATATAACTACTATAATACTGCTCCTATGTACAAGAATATAACTACTATAATACTGCTCCTATGTACAAGAATATCACTACTATAATACTGCTCCTATGTACAAGAATATAACTACTATAATACTTCCTCCTATGTACAAGAATATAACTACTATAATACTGCTCCTATGTACAAGAATATAACTACTATAATACTGCTCCTATGTACAAGAATATAACTACTATAATACTGCTCCTATGTACAGGAATATAACTACTATAATACTGCTCCTATGTACAGGAATATAACTACTATAATACTGCCTCCTATGTACAAGAATATAACTACTTTAATACTGCTCCTATGTACAGGAATATAACTACTATAATACTGCTCCTATGTACAAGACTATAACTACTATAATACTGCCTACTATGTACAAGAATATAACTACTATAATACTGCTCCTATGTACAAGAATATAACTACTATAATACTGCCTTCTAATGAGTTTGTACATATGTGGTTAGTAGTTGAGCCCTTGGATCACTTTGTTGGCCGTTCTTTGATCTTCCCGGTTGAGTGTCTTGCGGTTGTCACCCGGCTCATGTACACACGTGGCAGAGTAAATTTGCTTTCTGGATTACCGTCACCTCTGCCTGTGCCCAGGGCCTCTCCGCTCTAGTGCTCCTGGTCCTATGTAAACACTTCCTGCACTTTCTCCCTACGTTTCAGTATTACGGTATTATTTATTATTAAAGCGCCATTCATTCCATAGCGCTGTACATACATAATACAGACATAATGGTGAGATTGGTGCACTCGGTCCTGTGTACGCTCACATGTGTGCGGTATACGTTATCACTAGTACACTGATATATAGTCACATTACATTATATACCGCTATTCATGTAACATCTTCGTCTTCTTTTCTCTTCTAGTTGGAAAGACGTCCCTCATCACGAGATTCATGTATGACAGCTTCGACAACACTTACCAGGTAATATACCAGGATGCACCTGATGGCGGAAACCTTCACTGGAAAGGGGTCATGGGGACACTTAAAGGGGACATGCCAATATTGATGTAACAGGATAAAACGCAGACATTATGGCGTACATGACAATCTATTGCCAACAAATGTAGATTCAGCCCTGTACTGCACATGGATGCAGAGGTCTGCAATTGTTCTGGCAGCTGAGGGTGGGCGTCTTCTTTCTCAGGGGAGTGTCCTTCCTGCTGCAGCTCTTTCACTTTAATTATCACAGCTCCTTACAGAAAATATGGCGGGTGGCAGTTGAAGATTTAAACTAAGCATTTGCGACCAACTCAGTGAAAAAAAGGGTTAATTTGAAAATAAAACCGCAATTCCCCATTGTTTTACTGGTTTCTGTTGCCTCATCGTTCACTGTGCTGTAAAAAATACGCCTTTTATTATCTTTAATACTTAAAAAAATATAAAAATGTGAAAGTAAGTGTTTGCATCGCCATATTCTGCCTCTAGTTTACTATTTTGGGGTATGTACGCGTTATTGTTCACTGTTAAAAATTTAAATTTATTCATATTTTAGTGGGGGAGGGGGGGAACATAAAGGGGTGACTTGAATTTTTATTTTAATGTTTTTACTTTTAAGGCTTCCGGACCTGCCATAGTAAAGTTCCTAAGGGAGGAATATGGCCATAAGTGATCTGATGGTCGCAAGTAGAGACCCCCCCCCCCCCCGGAACTTTACTATGGCCTATTTCAGAAGCCTTCAGTGGGCCTTTGGCTGCCATAGCAACCGAGCGTCTCCCCCCGATCTCTTCATTGGGGCGCTTTGGCTGTTGGAGTCAGTCCCATCAATGACCGCTTAGATTCTGCGGCATCTAAATGGTTAAACGTCTGTGATCGGAGTTGTCAGCTGTGTAAAACAATCGGGCACCCACAGGCTGTGGCACCCGCTCAGCTCCTGAGCCAGCACCATCTTTAGGGACCCGTCGTCGACCGTTCATGTATGGCACATGTCACGAAGGGGTTAACGTAGCTGAAGTCTGTTTGTCATCTCCCCTCGTATCGCTGGTTCTTATTCTCCAGCTCGGTGGGTCACCACAGCAGTGATTTGTCCATTGCGCCTGCGCTGTACTTTTGGTGTCTAGGTAACAATAGTCTGATAATCCTGCAGGCTGATGAGCAACAACATTGTATGGCCAACTATAGGGAGGACAGTCAGAGCTGATGCATGTAGGTTCCTTAGACGGTCACCTAAACCTTCCTCATTACAGAAGTCCAGTAATCCGCCATATATGCGTGCAGGGCGCGGTGTCAGGGTTACAGTCATGGCTGTCCTGTAGGTAGGTGGTCCTTAGTGGACTCTAATACTTTATTGCTTTGCAATGCATTTGAAGGAGCCGAACAATAACAATGCTGTTGCGCAGGCGCTGGTCTTCAAGCGGAGTTGTCTGGCGCATGCGCAGATACAGGGAGCAGAATCTCCTGTACTTGCCCAGACATTGGCCAAAAGGACCCTATAAAAGCCATCTGGGAAGCTGAGCCCGTATGGGTTTATGGTGGGCTTCACAAATGACCCTTGTACCTGTCAACAAGGGTCCAAATATCCTACCGAACACCCACTATGTAAGGGGCGAGCGCCACCTTGTATTCATATTTAGTTCCCCTATAAAAAGTTTTTTCAGCCAGTCTCAAATAATTATCGCATCATCTATGTATTTGGCCGACCCTCCCCCAGTTTGGAAAGTATGGTGGACTGGTCCCAGAATGCCATATAGATTATGGGATAACTAGGGGCGGGCGTGGTGCCCATGGCGGTTCCTGTTTCTTGTTTGCTATATTTTGTACCATAATTGAAGCGATTTATGGGTTTAGATAACGTGAATACGATCTATCAGAACGTCCGTCTGGTTACGTGTCCCCTGTATTGGCGATAGTCTTGCTGCTTCACTACTTGGGGACCGATCTAGCAGTTAATAATAGTACCGCTCAGTAAGGCGAGGCATCCGCAGAGATTGTATCCTCATCCATTACAGCTCACACCGCATTGTGTGATTACAGGCCTGTCCCCTCCTGACGTGTCTGTCTTATGAAGTAATTAGAGTATCTACTCGCAAAGCTTTATGTTGTTTTGTACCTCTATTATTCCTACCAGAAGTTTAGGAATGTATCTGCAGCTGGTTGTTCAGGTGGATTTAGACAGCTCGTTCCTGACTATCTGCCCGTCTAAAAGTGCTGCTGATCACCTGCTGAGCAAGACGCTTGTTCTTTGGGTGTTTCTGTCGTTTATGCAAGCGCATCAGTCAGCTGTACGGGGACGATCGATCTCTATAGCGATCCTTCTTCCTCATACTGTGAAGGAGATAGCTGCATGTAAATGAGCAGTCCCCTTCACTGGACGAGCAGCCTACCTTCCTTCCCGACAATCGGCTTTAGCTCAGCCTGTGTAAACCCGCCTTTACCAGCTGGGGATGTGTCCCTGCGCAGTCTGACACTGTCAGACTCTGCAGGGACCCCCTTCCCACCCAACTGGGAACACCCAGCTGCCTGGTAGGAATATTAGGGAATGCAAGTAGCTACTAAAACAGACATGTCAGGGGAGGGGCAGGTCCTCTTTATATAGCAAATTATATGTGCATTATATAGCGGATTTATAATATAACTGGTTATGGAGGGACAGTTAACTGTGGACATACTGCTGAAGGACACAGGACCGCATTGGCTAAAACCACTACCTTAGTCGTTGTGGCGGTATTATTTGGAAATTGAATTGCAGTATTTATGCGAGGACTATATGGCAATAATGTGGGGGTACTGTAGGGCGGTATTATGTAGGGACTAAAACCCGGTAGTCTCCATGCAATGCTGCCATAATTGTGTGGGGACTATATGCCATTATTATGTAGGGGCTGTATGACAGAACTATGTGGGGACTATGGCAATGTCATGTGACACTATTTTACCTTATGGCAGTATTTGTAGACTGCATATTATATGCTAGTATTATATGGACTGTATATGGCAGTATTATCTTGGCACTACAGGGAGTGCAGAATTATTAGGCAAGTTGTATTTTTGAGGATTAATTTTATTATTGAACAACAACCATGTTCTCAATGAACCCAAAAAACTCATTAATATCAAAGCTGAATATTTTTGGAAGTAGTTTTTAGTTTGTTTTTAGTTTTAGCTATTTTAGGGGGATATCTGTGTGTGCAGGTGACTATTACTGTACATAATTATTAGGCAACTTAACAAAAAACAAATATATACCCATTTCAATTATTTATTTTTACCAGTGAAACCAATATAACATCTCAACATTCACAAATATACATTTCTGACATTCAAAAACAAAACAAAAACAAATCAGTGACCAATATAGCCACCTTTCTTTGCAAGGACACTCAAAAGCCTGCCATCCATGGATTCTGTCAGTGTTTTGATCTGTTCACCATCAACATTGCGTGCAGCAGCAACCACAGCCTCCCAGACACTGTTCAGAGAGGTGGACTGTTTTCCCTCCTTGTAAATCTCACATTTGATGATGGACCACAGGTTCTCAATGGGGTTCAGATCAGGTGAACAAGGAGGCCATGTCATTAGATTTTCTTCTTTTATACCCTTTCTTGCCAGCCACGCTGTGGAGTACTTGGACGCGTGTGATGGAGAATTGTCCTGCATGAAAATCATGTTTTTCTTACCTTGCAGACTTCTTCCTGTACCACTGCTTGAAGAAGGTGTCTTCCAGAAACTGGCAGTAGGACTGGGAGTTGAGCTTGACTCCATCCTCAACCCAAAAAGGCCCCACAAGCTCATCTTTGATGATACCAGCCCAAACCAGTACTCCACCTCCACCTTGCTGGCGTCTGAGTCGGACTGGAGCTCTCTTCCCTTTACCAATCCAGCCATCTGGCCCATCAAGACTCACTCTCATTTCATCAGTCCATAAAACCTTAGAAAAATCAGTCTTGAGATATTTCTTGGCCCAGTCTTGACGTTTCAGCTTGTGTGTCTTGTTCAGTGGTGGTCGTCTTTCAGCCTTTCTTACCTTGGCCATGTCTCTGAGTATTGCACACCTTGTGCTTTTGGGCACTCCAGTGATGTTGCAGCTCTGAAATATGGCCAAACTGGTGGCAAGTGGCATCTTGGCAGCTGCACGCTTGACTTTTCTCAGTTCATGGGCAGTAATTTTGCGCCTTGGTTTTTCCACACGCTTCTTGCGACCCTGCTGACTATTTTGAATGAAACGCTTGATTGTTCGATGATCACGCTTCAGAAGCTTTGCAATTTTAAGAGTGCTGCATCCCTCTGCAAGATATCTCACTATTTTTGACTTTTCTGAGCCTGTCAAGTCCTTCTTTTGACCCATTTTGCCAAAGGAAAGGAAGTTGCCTAATAATTATGCACACCTGATATAGGGTGTTGATGTCATTAGACCACACCCCTTCTCATTACAGAGATGCACATCACCTAATATGCTTAATTGGTAGTAGGCTTTCGAGCCTATTCAGCTTGGAGTAAGACAACATGCATAAAGAGGATGATGTGGTCAAAATACTCATTTGCCTAATAATTCTGCACGTAGTGTATATTATGGTTTTATGTGGTCTATAAATGGCTGTATTTTGCCTCTAGCCCATGGTTACTGGCCCCGGCTTCCGATTTGTTGTTAGATCGAATATTGTTAGAATTTTGTCCTTTTTCTATAGCGTTTTCCATCATAACCTCCTGCGGTTCATTTCTTTACAGGCAACGATTGGCATCGACTTCCTATCAAAGACAATGTACCTGGAGGACCGAACAGTAAGTATCGACCAGAAGGGGCGCTCTTCCTATAGGAGTGGACACATGATGTGAGTGTACACGGGGGGGCGCGCATCAGCAGGACTGCAGCACCTGCCACTGATGATGGCCTCCGAGCTTCGTGGGGCTGTGGCTCCCCAATTTAAAGGGATCAGTGGTGGCACATGCCCTTTAACGCAGATTGTATTCCCCTATTAAAGTCCCCATTGACCTTCAGTAACATACACGCAAGTCCACACCCCCTGCTCCCATTAACACAGCACAGGATGATACACGATGGCGGTGACTCCAGGTGAGTGGCGGTAATAATACTAGTGTGTCATCCTTTATGATACTCAGGAAGTGATGAGTCTCCTGGAGGCCCTTCAGCATAGCAGGTGGAACAACCCCATCTCCCAACCCCCTGTCGATTGTTGCCCCCTCTTTCTGACTGTCTTCCATCCCACAGATCAGATTGCAGCTCTGGGATACGGCGGGACAGGAACGATTCCGCAGCCTGATCCCCAGTTACATCCGCGACTCTGCAGCCGCTGTAGTAGTTTACGATATAACAAGTAGGTATTCCCGCTGGCGGCCTTTTGACGGTGTGTTTTTTTTTCTCTCCCCCCCCTCTCTTTGCTGTGCCGCCGGCTCGCCCCCCACTTGTTAGGTCCGGCTGCAGCTCTGGGACACAGCAGGGCAGGAGCGGTTCAGGAGTTTGATCCCTAGCTACATCCGAGACTCCACTGTGGCTGTTGTTGTTTTTGATATCACAAGTGAGTGTGGACGAGGACGTCTTCGCCTTTCCTATAATGTCGTCTGGTGGCCGTCACCGCAGCGCGGCCCTGATTATAACGGACCACCCCCCTCCTGCCCCTTCGTGTGGAGATCCAGCTGCTTCGTGGGAAAATATGCAATTTAGCTCCGGAACGTCTTCTAATGTCACCTGTAGGTTTCTTCCTTCTGGAGGAGAGCTGATTCCAGTATTTCCCCTCATGAAGCATCTGGTTCTCCAGAACTAGTACCTTCTGAAAACCCAAAAAAGATCATGACTGCGCGTTCTCGTGCTGCACCCCTTAATCTGTGGTGGGGGAAGGGGGTGTAGGAGTTCACTGTAGTCACCCCCGAATCTTCTGAGCGTTCGTCACCCTTTAATCCTGCGTGTCGCCTTTACTAACGGTACTGGTCCTGGTTCTGAAGTGTCCATACTCACTACGTCACTGACTTGCCCCTGTTTGGGGGTAAGCCAAGGCGTTTAGTATGGGGCATGGACCTGTTCTGAAAACGGCACCACACCAGCCTACAGGTTGTATGTGGTATTGCAGCTCAGCCCCATTTGTGTCACTGGAGCCGAGCTGCAATACCAGACACGGCCATGGAAAGGTGTGGCGCTGTTTCGGGAAGATTGCAGCAAGAATTATGGATTTTGTGTACCCTGAGTGGGGGTCCCTGACCTCGCCCCCTCCATGTGACCTTTATTACCCCAAAGCCATAAGTTTAGTGACATCAGGAGGTATCGCCCTTTCATGCCCTTTAGGGGCCTGGTTATCGCGTCTTGTATATACCCCTCCCCCTATTTTATGAGGAGTCTAAAGTCCAGTTGTCAGGATACATTAGCGCCCCCTAGTGTATGTGTGATGGGGCATTTTACAGATACCATAGACTTTTTTTCGTGAGACGTTCCCTGCAGCCCCTCTCTAACCCTCAGGTCCATTTAAATCCCTAGCCATGGTCCGTTATAAGCGGAGGGCGTCGCGCGGTGCGCGCATGTCGTGTGCTTGCTCTCTGTGCCTCCTCGTGTCTTGCACGTCTCACTGTTGTGTCTCACTGTTGTGCATGTTTTGCTCACAACCCTGCAGTGTGCACTCTGTACTGACTGTCCATGTGTCGTCCTGTGTTTCATTTGTCTGTAATCTGCTGTTAAATGTCACCACATTATATCACGTATACAGAGAAAAATGCAAAACATCTTATGAATTTTATATCCACTTTCAGAAAAGCTGGATAATTTCCTTAACACTGCTATTACATCGTAGGGCCTCATGGGGGCGGCAGAGAGTACGGTCCTAATCAGAAGATGTGCAGGGGCCCTTCTTGTGCTAATTAATCCCAGATCATCTCTGTAACTAATGAATAGACCGAGAGTTGTGAGAAGGGCGATCCCCCAGCATTCCCTGCTTGTTCAGTGTCTGATCAGAGTTTACTCTGGTGACTTGAATTCTGGGAAAGTGTCTTCCCACTAGACTCAGTACGGTCATCTGATGCAGAATAGTGAGTGCAGCTCTGGAGTATAATACAGGATGTAACTCAGGATCAGTAATGTATGTACACAGTGACTGCACCAGCAGAATAGTGAGTGCAGCTCTGGAGTATAATACAGGATGTAACTCAGGATCAGTACAGGATAAGTAATGTATGTACACAGTGACTGCACCAGCAGAATAGTGAGTGCAGCTCTGGAGTATAATACAGGATGTAACTCAGGATCAGTACAGGATAAGTAATGTATGTACACAGTGACTGCACCAGCAGAATAGTGAGTGCAGCTCTGGAGTATAATACAGGATGTAACTCAGGATCAGTACAGGATAAGTAATGTAATGTATGTACACAGTGATTGCACCAGCAGAATAGTGAGTGCAGCTCTGGAGTATAATACAGGATGTAACTCTGGGTCAGTACAGGATAAGTAATGTAATGTATGTACACAGTGACTGCACCAGCAGAATAGTGAGTGCAGCTCTGGAGGATAATACAGGATGTAACTCAGGATCAGTACAGGATAAGTAATGTAATGTATGTACACAGTGACTGCACCAGCAGAATAGTGAGTGCAGCTCTGGAGTATAATACAGGATGTAACTCAGGATCAGTACAGGATAAGTAATGTATGTACACAGTGACTGCACCAGCAGAATAGTGAGTGCAGCTCTGGAGTATAATACAGGATGTCACTCAGGATCAGTACAGGATAAGTAATGTATGTACACAGTGACTGCACCAGCAGAATAGTGAGTGCAGCTCTGGAGTATAATACAGGATGTAACTCAGGATCAGTGCAGAATAAGTAATGTATGTACACAGTGACTGCACCAGCAGAATAGTGAGTGCAGCTCTGGAGGATAATACAAAGTGCAACTCCGGATCTCTTAATTTAGCATTTTCAGGCTTCCTCACTTTTTCGTATTGGGGACCCCCACCCACCCCTTAGCATTGTGTGGCACAGGTGATGCTCCTGGCAGTCGCCCAATCTCAGAGTCTGTGTATTCATTCATGAACCCTGCTATTTCCCATCAGATGTGAACTCATTCCAACAAACGACAAAGTGGATCGATGACGTCCGGACGGAGAGGGGGAGTGATGTCATTATCATGCTAGTGGGGAATAAAACAGACCTTGCTGACAAAAGGTAAGTGGCCCCTTATGATTTCTGAAATGTCAGTCCTACGAGGCGCCGCTCTGGACGTGCACATGTTTCACCTTCTGCGGGACGATGTCCAGGATTCTGTAATATCCTGTGTTCGCTCTGCAGGCAAGTGTCCATCGAGGAAGGAGAGAGGAAAGCCAAGGAGCTGAATGTAATGTTTATCGAGACCAGTGCTAAAGCCGGATACAATGTAAAACAGGTGAGGAGTTGGGTTCAGCCAAGGATATAGTTTGTGTTTGCTGTTCACGTGCTTTTTCCAGACCTAGGGTCTGCCCATTGGAGCCACCATCTGTCACAGACATTAGATGCTGCAGTTGCTATCGACCGCTGCATCCAAGAGGTTCATTGGTGGTTTCTCTGATACCAGCCGTAAGATTGTCCTCCTCCCCACAGCAGCTGAAGTAGCGCTGTATCAGAAGCTGTGGTGTATACAGCTTGTATGTGCGGTGTTACCTCTTCATTTACTCCTCCACATGGGACCTTCAGTTCTCACCTGTCTGTCTCCCTGTGTCTTCCAGCTCTTCAGACGTGTTGCAGCCGCTCTCCCTGGTATGGAAAGTTCACAGGACAAGAGCAGAGAAGACAGTATCCTTTTATTTACCTGTAGAGGGTGCCAGTGACGGGTCATTCTGCACTGGACAGTTAAATTATTGCTGGGAATCGGGACCCCCCCCCGCATGCAGTGCAGTTTATAACTACTATAATACTGCCCCTATGTACAAGAATATAACTACTGTAATACTGCTCCTATGTACAAGAATATAACTACTATAATACTGCTCCTCTGTACAAGAATATAACTACTATAATACTGCTCCTATGTACAATTATATAACTACTATAATACTGCTCCTATGTACTAGAATATAACTACTATAATACTGCCTCCTATGTACAATTATATAACTACTATAATACTGCTCCTATGTACAAGAATATAACTACTATAATACTGCCTCCTATGTACAGGAATATAACTACTATAATACTGCTTCCTATGTACAAGAATATAACTGCTATAATACTGCTCCTGTGTACAAGAATATAACTACTATAATACTGCTCCTATGTACAAGAATATAACTACTATAATACTGCTCCTATGTACAAGAATATAACTACTATAATACTGCTCCTATGTGCAAGAATATAACTACTATAATACTGCTCCTATGTGCAAGAATACAACTACTATAATACTGCTCCTGTATACAAGAATATAACTACTATAATACTGCCTCCTATGTACAGGAATATAACTACTATAATACTACCTCCTATGTACAAGAATATAACTACTATAATACTGCTCCTGTATACAAGAATATAACTACTATAATACTGCTCCTATGTACAAGAATATAACTACTATAACACTGCCCCATGTACAAGACTATAAGTACTATAATACTGCTCCTATGTACAAGAATACAACTACTATAATACTGCTCCTATGTACAAGAATATAACTACTATAACACTGCCCCATGTACAAGAATATAACTACTATAATACTGCCCCATGTACAAGAATATAACTACTATAACACTGCCCCATGTACAAGAATATAACTACTATAATACTTCCCCATGTGGTCATGTATATGGAAATAATGGGAAGAAATTAGAAGTTGTGGCCTTTATAATTATTAGTTGAGGACATTTCCTGTGTGGTTAGATGATCAGGCGTTTGGTGCGGGGATAGCAGTGGATTTTCTTGGAGACATAGATTGCGGTCAGACTGATATGTCGTCTCTGATGAGAGGAGCTTGTTATGTGGCAGTAATTGGGGGAGCTCTGTTCGGTGTCTGAAGCCTCTGTAGCTGGAGCACATTGATCTCTTGCTGTCTGGGGTTTTCTTGCTGTAGATTATAATCCTGTAATGGATCAGATCTGATCACTGGGGGGGGGGGGTGTGAGAGGAGAAACGTCTATAGATCCGAATGTGAACAGGATAATTGGGGGGTCATTCTGTTATCATTCCCCTTTACAATAGCTAGGAGTTTCAGTGGTCGGGTACCAGCAGGTGGCGCTGTTCCAAAGTCGGCATGTAGCTGCCTGTGCTGAAGGGCGATCGTCCCCGATCTGAGTTTGGGTTCCCCCATAAATTTCTTGTTTTAGACCCTAAGTCCTTGAGTTTTCTTTAACCCTTTCCTCTACAGTGATCGACATCAAACTGGAAAAGCCTCAGGAAGCTCCTGTCAGCGAAGGCGGCTGCTCCTGTTAATCCTACGGTTCCTCCATGTGTCCTTCGTCAGAACCTTCACTACTTCTCCTCCTCCCCCTCCCCGCCCCCCTACCCATTAACTCTTCATTAACTGCAGCGTGAATCTGGGCTCACCCTTCTCACCTGTCCATCGCTGGCTCCACTATATATAAATCTATATACGGTGTCTTCATTATTTAAATGAAACTAATGGTATCAAGAAAGCGATCTGCCTGTTCTTGTTCACATGGTCCCCGGTGAATGGCGCCATCTCAGGACACCCGAGATTCTACCGCTTCTGGCCATGAAGACTCGCCTTGACGGGATATGGCTTGTGTACGCAGCCTGCACACAAGGGGCGCTTCCATTTTATGGGCTGACCAGTGTGTTACATTTTTTTCATAGGAAGCAAGGGCCTCACCAAGGCATGAGGCACCAACAGCCTCGTGCCTCAGATGAGACGACCACACACACACTAGTAAGGTTGACAGGCTCCTCCCACAAAATGGCTGCTTCCTCCGTTCACGGGTTTTGGGGTTGTGGTCATACTCGCCACTGTTTTATATTGCAGCATGTTCCTGCATCCGAGGTGTGAATTGCTGCTTTGAATAGTTTTCATTTTATTAACTTTTTTTTTTTTAAATAAAGTTTAAACAATGCACTTTGTAATGTCGTCGAGCGGAGTCACTAAGTATTGCGCCTACTGCGTCTGTCCGGGGATCCTGCCACCGCTGTAATACCGTATTCAGGGGGAAGCTGCCCAGATCCTGCAGCTGGGGGTGAAGGGTGGGCACGGAGGCGACAGGTGGGTGGTATTCTTGGTTAAAGGGGGCGGGGGGGTTAAAACTTTCCTTAGTTAAAGCTGTTGAGTTACAGGATGGGTCACTGGTTTGGCTAATCGTCACATTTCAGGGGTCAGATTTTCATTTACAGGCTGTTACCTGTAGGTGGCACTAGAGAACTAATTTGCATACTCTTTTCCCATGAAGCATTGCTTGCAGCATCTCCTTAATGAGTGCCTAGTGCTCCCTTCCCATTAGTTTCACGAAAAAAAAATAATTTGTTTTTAATTTGGGCAGCATTTTCTAAGTTAGTGGGTGCAACTTTTATTTATAGACGTTTTCATTCTCCCTTTTAGTTCCTGCTGCCCCTAGCGGTATACGGGCGGCACCGGGCTAGGGTTGGCGCAGTACAATGTCTTCTATGCCACTGACTATGTTATCTCTCTTGGTATTAATAAACGTTTGGTTTTATCTCATGGGAATATAATAATGTCCGTGCTCATCTCTTCCCGGTGGTGACATAGTGAAGAGGAGGAAGTAAGCGGCTCCTCTTAAAGGAACACGCACATCTATAAAAAAAAAAAATTACACCTTTACTTCTCCTGTGTTGACTTTAAGTGACCTCAGGTCTTATACTCCAGATACATCCAAAGCTTCAAATACAACTGTGGTTCCGTTTTCTTCTAGCTCTGCTGCTGATTCAGTGTCTGTGCTGTTCATGTTCTGATCTATTAAAGACAGTTTTTGGGGTGGGTGCAGCCTGCAGTGTAAAGAATGGTGGTCTCCTTTCTGGTTTCCTTGGACACTTGTAAATACACTCCCCTCCACCCATACATGGATACTATATAAACTGCCGCTACAGAGAACTGGAGACTGGGGCAATATAGATGCAAGGCTTATATGATCCGACCAATTTTGAGAAACCCGTTTTCAGCTCCTATTACGTACACTGGATACATCTGGTAAATGATTCCTGGATAGTTTAAGCGGCAGAATATTGCAATTTCTTAATACATCTTCTAGCAAACCTCCCTGCGCCTTCCCTACGCGCTGTCTGTTTCTGCTCACAATCTCTGCACTCACTGAAAAATCGCAGTTGTTGTGGTGCGGTGCGGTGCTACTGAGTTTTGCACAACAGGTAGTGCGCATAAAGTGGTGATCAGTCTTAGGAAACCTGACATTGAGACTAAGGTCAGACAGAAGAGTCCAGAGGGAGACGGGGGTCGGGAGGAAGATGGGGATGGCTGGAAGGGGACAGGAAGGTCCAGAGGGAGACGGGGGTCGGGAGGAAGATATGGATGGCTGGAAGGGGACAGGAAAGTCCAGAGGGAGACAGGGGTCAGGAGGAAGATATGGATGGCTGGAAGGGGGACAGGAAAGTCCAGAGGGAGACAGGGGTCAGGAGGAAGATATGGATGGCTGGAAGGGGGACAGGAAAGTCCAGAGGGAGACAGGGGTCGGGAGGAAGATATGGATGGCTGGAAGGGGACAGGAAGGTCCAGAGGGAGTCAGGAGGAAGATAGGGATGGCTGGAAGGGGACAGGAAGGTCCAGAGGGAGTCAGGAGGAAGATAGGGATGGCTGGAAGGGGACAGGAAGGTCCAGAGGGAGACGGGGGTCAGGAGGAAGATATGGATGGCTGGAAGGGGACCGGAAAGTCCAGAGGGAGACGGGGGTCAGGAGGAAGATATGGATGGCTGGAAGGGGACAGGAAAGTCCAGAGGGAGACGGGGGTCGGGAGGAAGATATGGATGGCTGGAAGGGGACAGGAAAGTCCAGAGGAAGATGGGGGTGGCTGGAAGGGGGCAGAAAGGTCCAGAGGGAGACAGGTCAGGAGAAAGATGGGGATGGCTGGAAGGGGACAGGAAAGTCCAGAGGGAGACGGGGGTCGGGAGGAAGATGGGTATGGCTGGAAGGGCACAGGAAGGTCCAGAGGGAGACGGGGGTCGGGAGGAAGATATGGATGGCTGGAAGGGGACAGGAAAGTCCAGAGGGAGACGGGGGTCGGGAGAAAGATGGGGATGGCTGGAAGGGGACAGGAAAGTCCAGAGGGAGACGGGGGTCAGGAGGAAGATGGGGATGGCTGGAAGGGGACAGGAAAGTCCAGAGGGAGACGGGGGTCAGGAGGAAGATGGGGATGGCTGGAAGGGGACAGGAAAGTCCAGAGGGAGACGGGGGTCGGGAGGAAGATGGGGATGGCTGGAAGGGGACAGGAAAGTCCAGAGGGAGACGGGGGTCGGGAGGAAGATGGGGATGGCTGGAAGGGGACAGGAAAGTCCAGAGGGAGACGGGGGTCGGGAGGAAGATGGGGACAGGAAGGTCCAGAGGGAGTCAGGAGGAAGATGGGGATGGCTGGAAGGGGACAGGAAGGTCCAGAGGGAGACGGGAGTCAGGAGGAAGATATGGATGGCTGGAAGGGGACAGGAAAGTCCAGAGGGAGACGGGGGTCAGGAGGAATATATGGATGGCTGGAAGGGGACAGGAAAGTCCAGAGGGAGACGGGGGTCAGGAGGAAGATATGGATGGCTGGAAGGGGACAGGAGGAAGATATGGATGACTGGAAGGGGACCGGAAAGTCCAGAGGGAGACGGGGGGGTCAGGAGGAAGATATGGATGGCTGGAAGGGGACCGGAAAGTCCAGAGGGAGACGGGGGTCAGGAGGAAGATATGGATGGCTGGAAGGGGACCGGAAAGTCCAGAGGGAGACGGGGGTCAGGAGGAAGATATGGATGGCTGGAGGGGGACAGGAAAGTCCAGAGGGAGACGGGGGTCAGGAGGAAGATATGGATGTCTGGAGGGGGACAGGAAAGTCCAGAGGGAGACGGGGGTCAGGAGGAAGATATGGATGGCTGGAAGGGGACAGGAAAGTCCAGAGGGAGACGGGGGTCAGGCGGAAGATATGGATGGCTGGAAGGGGACAGGAAAGTCCAGAGGGAGACGGGGGTCAGGAGAAAGATATGGATGGCTGGAAGGGGACCGGAAAGTCCAGAGGGAGACGGGGGTCGGGAGGAAGATGGGGATGGCTGGAAGGGGACCGGAAAGTCCAGAGGGAGACGGGGGTCAGGAGGAAGATATGGATGGCTGGAAGGGGACCGGAAAGTCCAGAGGGAGACTGGGGTCAGGAGGAAGATATGGATGGCTGGAAGGGGACGGGGGTCAGGAGGAAGATGGGGATGGCTGGACGGGGACAGAGGAGGATAGTAGTCTGGAACGGGACAGGAAAGTCCAGAGGGAGACAGGAGGCTGGAATGGGACAGTAGCTTGGAGGCGGACAGGAAAGTCCAGAGAGAGAGCAGTCTGAAAGGGGACAGAGGAGGACAGTAGTCTGGAAGGGGACAGGAAAGTCCAGAGAGAGACAGAGCAGTCTGGAAGGGGACAGGGGAGCCCGTCAGTGCAATATTCTCCTCTCTCTACTGCAATGATATAGCCGCAATGGAGATGGGAAAAAGTGCTAAAAAAAAAATATGTGCATCACCCATCTGCCATTGTGGCCTGGAATACTGATGACTCCAGTCCGCGCTAGTGACTCATCCTCATATTCGCCTGGAGCGATAGCTTCATATTGGCAAATGAACTAGAATATAAAAAAAATAAAAATTTTATAAACCAGATTCTTTTTTTCCCCAGTAATTGACTCCATAATAACTCCGGGGTCGCATCGTCTCATCTGGCTCAGTGCTGAGTGCGTCCCTCCGCGCAGGAGATAAATGAATTACGCAGCAGCAAGGGGGAAGGTATTAATGCCTGCGCCTCTTGAGCAGACACTTCACAGAGCGCGGGGCGGTGAGCGCTGATTACTGGCGTCCCCGCATGGCGAGAGCCGAGGACGGTTAATACAGAGAGATTAATGACGGCGCTGCGAGGACGCCCATCACCATCGTAATATTATTCAGAAAGAATCGCCCTGCTTCAGCCAGTATCACATTTCTAATCCAATTACAGAGAAACTGGATCAGTCGCCCACGGCAAGCGGTCCGACCGCATCTTTCACTGGAAACATAGACGCTTTTATTAGATATCTATCTTCTCCGTGTAGCTGTACTCACCTGCCAGCGCGATCACCAATAGCAGGTGTCACATGCACCGCGCAGTACTGGACGTGGTCGTGAATGCAAGGGCTTAGAATTCTATTATGTCCATGTGATTAGCCCTTAGCTGTGGATGGTATGCGGGACCAGGATTGGCTGTGCCTGCTCCTAGGTGCGTTGTGTAGTGGGGGCTCCGTGACTGGTATCAGGCCATGTGCTGTAGTGGGCGAGCCGAATAAACACAGGGAAAAACATCTCCAGGTTACTAAGGGAACTGGGATGCCGTGAATGTGAGGCGAGTGCGCAGTGTGTACTGGTTTAACCAGGAATCGGAAAATGAGAACTGAGCAAGGAAAAGAAAGAAGCGATGGATCAAAAGGTATAGACCAGGGATCAGCAACCTTCGGCACTCCAGCTGTTGTGAAACTACAATTCCCAGCATGCTCCATTCATTTCTATGAGAGTTTTTACAAGAGCAGGGCAAGTATGCATACTGGGAGTTGTAGTTTCACAACATCTGGAGGTTGCCTACCCCTGGTATAGACTATACTATAGAGGATTAAGGGCTAATGTACACGAAATAATTTTGACTCCGTGTGCATTCCGTCTCCGTATGCCCGCATGTCCATTCCACAAAAAAATAGATCATGTCCTATTCTTGTCTGTTTTGTGGAAGACAGGCATTGTTACAATGTTTCCGCAGAAAAAACGGATGCAATACGGATTTCACACGGATCCGTGTTTTGCGGACAGCAAAATACATAGTTATGTGCATGAGCCCTAAAGAAAGGGAAGGGTATAATAGGAGGGAAGGAGGTTGGCAGGATGAGGAGGGAGATAGACACCAGGTGGAGGGGTTATGGGTGACGTCACCATACAAATATCACAACAAGTATATATTATGGATTGTTGTGCCGCCAAGGAATATCGCAAAACGCAGTGTTCGAGGAATGTACCTGCACCGTCCCAACCAAGTGAATGGGATCGAGCTGCAATACCAAACACAGCCACTACACGGTGGATGGCGCTGTGCTCTGCTGTGTATGCTATGATGAGGCTGCAGTGAGAGTCTGAACTCCGTCATCCCCTTTAAACAGCCGACCAGCAGGTGGTGACGGGAGTCGGACCCCCAGGGACGCGGATAGGTCATCAATATCTAACTCCAAGAACAGGGGAAAAAATGTTTAGTTCAATGATGTCTTTGAAAAACATAAAAAATACACACATCCCACGGTCATTACAGCCAGAGCCATCAGCATGGCCCATCAACAGTGAATGAACACTGGAGCCTGCAGAGCCATAGAAATCAATGAGAAAATTCTACCAACCTGCCACCAGGGGGCGCTCACAACATATAAATGTATAAAGCAATGGGAGCAATTTAAATAGATATGTAGTGGGCTCCCCCTAGTGGCCACTGCAGGAGAATTGTCCCATGTGTCAGGAGAATCAGATACAATATATACACATTTGAGTGGTCTCCATCCTTTGGCTCTCGTGCTGTAGTATAACTACAACTCCCAGCGTGCTATGATGGCCTGTGGAGTTGTAGTTCTGCCCCACACATCGCTCTGTCACTGACAGCATCGAGGAGCAGCAGGAAGGAGTGATAACGCTCATCATTTCCCATCATACACCGCAGGATTATTTGGTCTAGAAAGCGTTAACTGCAGAATAATGGTGTCATCATGGGGCGACCACTGACGCCTGACAACCCTGTAACAATGTATAGCCCTCCTTCAACGTCTCCTGTACAGACCTAGTGCTTCTCACAGCTGAGGGTTTGTTACAATAGTATCCAGTCTGGACAATCCTCTGTCAGGTAAACACCCTGGACTCCAGACTGATACATTGTAACAGGTTTTCAGGGCACCTCCTATAGCTACGGCTCTGGTATAGATATTATGTAGACCAGTTCTGCTCTGCATCAACCACTGGGGGGGGGGGCAACGTCATGTGTTGTGTCTATGGAAATGGCCAGCAGCCTGGAGTGTCTCCAGTGGGGGAGGAATGGTGAAGAGGGGGGCTCTCTGCTTCATCATTATAGGCAGCTGTCTCTGCGTCCTATGGATGGAGCGACGGCTGCCTGAGAGTGGGACATACCTTCCCCGCTCTGGGACCACCGGATAGCTACTGAAATCCGGGACTGTCCCACCGTGTCCGGGACTGTTGGGAGGTATGGTAGTGATAGGAGGGGCACTAACAGCTCAGCGATATGTGTTCCTCTAATGGCAGGGCAGGTGACTGGCATTTCTCTGCAGGATAATGCTCGCCCACACACATGAAGGGTTTCCTAGCAATGTCTCCTCCAGATTACAACACTTACTCTGCTCCCGGTCACCAGATATATCACCAATCCAACATTTATAGGACCAGCTGGGACGTCGGCTTTACTAACCTACAAGTGTGTAGGATCTCCAGGCCCAGCTGTAACATCTGTGATCAAATGTGCCACAGGAGGCCAGGAACCTGTATGCCTCCATGTGTAGTGTCCTGGAGCCGGGGTACATTGAAGTCTGGTCATTTGTGGACATTTTCCTATTTCCACCATGCACAGTCATCAACTCTTTACTTTATTTCATGTTAAAGGGTTAACTTGCACTGACATATACTGTAACTGCATTTTATATGTACAGTATGTTGTCGTATATATGCTGTTCCTTTGCACAGCACTGTGGAAAGGGTTAATGAATACTGAGAGACTTTCGGGACTTTCTAGCTAATAATGAGAAGCTGGTAATTTTCCACAGCTACGGTAGGTTTAAAGAAGAGCATGTTTTGGATGGAAAAAGCGAGATGTTGTTTACCACCAAAACCAGACAGACTGACCTTTTGAATGTCTAGTTTAGCTCTGTTGTTATGTCTGAAAACCTATTTTTGTCAGGAAAATCTGCTGTGTCATTGACACTGAGTATCGCTGAAGCTCTAATGTAAGTCTGTGAGAGACAGGAGTTGTAACAATGTATCTGTTTGTGCTGTGTTTCTCCACCCCTCCCACTAGAAGGTTCTAGTTCAGCTAGAAACTGAATATAAGGAGAGCGGTCAGAGCCCCTTGTGTTCTGCAGTTAGGGACCAGTGCTTGGAGGGAGAAGACTCTGCCAGTCTGTACAAGTGACCAGAAGAAGACGCCGAGACAGGGATACTCTGCCACAGACCATGGATCACCAGCCTTTGGCCAGGGTACCAGCCTTCTGAAGAGAGATGAACAGGTAGCTCAGGCCTTTCCTTAGCATCAAACCCTTCTTCTGCCAGGGAGGAGACTGGAGAAGACAGCCCTATGCCTCGCCTGTATTGTTTTGTACCTGAATTCCTCCAATAAAGAAGCAGACTGGTTACTGCAGACCCTGACTCTCTGGACGTATTGCCCATTGGGGTGCACCACGCCTTACCATCCCTTCCAGAGAGCAGCAACACGTGGTGACACCTCGACCGTGTCCGGGGGACCCAGCGTAGCGTTTGGGCCTGCTGCACATATACAACCATATCTCATATTGTAGAGGCCGTATCTCATCTTGTCTCAAGGCTAGTGGCTGTATCTCATCTTGTCTCAAGGCTAGAGGCCGTATCTCATCTTATATGAAGATTAGAGGCTATATCTAATGGATCTCATCTTGTATCCAGGCTTGAGGCTGTATCTCATCTTGTATCAAGGCTAGAGGCCGCATCTCATCTTGTATCCAGGATAGAGGCCGTATCTCATCTTGTATCCAGGCTTGAGGCTGTATCTCATCTTGTATCCAGGCTAGAGACCGGATCTCATCTTGTATCCAGGCTTGAGGCCGTATATCATCTTGTATCCAGGCTAGAGACCGTATCTCATCTTGTATCCAGGCTAGCGACCGTATCTTATCTTGTATCCAGGCTAGAGACCGTTTATTCTCTTGTATCCAAGCTAGAGGCCATATCTCATCTTGTATCCAGGCTAGAGGTTGTATCTCATCTTGTATCCAGGCTAGAGGTTGTATCTCATCTTGTATCCAGGATAGAGGCTGTATCTCATCTTGTATCCAGGCTAGAGACCGTATCTCAGCTTGTATCCAGGCTAGAGGTTGTATCTCAGCTTGTATCCAGGCTAGAGGCTGTATCTCATCTTGTATCCAGGCTAGATGCCGTATCTCATCTTGTATCCAGGCTAGAGGCCGTATCTCATCTTGTATCCAGTCTAGAGGCTGTATCTCATCTTGTATCCAGGCTAGAGGCCGTATCTCATCTTGTATCCAGTCTAGAGGCTGTATCTCATCTTGTATCCAGGCTAGAGACCGTATATTCTCTTTTATCCAGGCTAGAGGCCATATCTCATCTTGTATCCTGTGACAAACTCCCCTCTTTTGAGGTTGCCATGAGTGCTTGGAGAGGACTACGTGCCAGCCTCTTACCATGTGATTATGGTCCCATGTTGTATGCACCGGTTTTATGCAATAGCGGCATAGTTATATAAGTTCATGTATTTTTCTGTCTTTGGAATTTTATTGTATATGTGAGTAAGTGATGTCTGTCCTATTGTCTCCCCGTGTGTATTGGCGATTTCCCTTTGTCCTGAGAGATAGTGGAATTACACCTCGGTTGTCTCCAGGACAGAGGACATTGTGTATTGTCCTGCCTGGGATAATTATGTTAACCATGGTGTACCATAATTATATCACAGGCAGACGGGAGGATGTTATGTGGGTTGTAACCTTTGTGTTATTGGTTAATGTATGTTTGTTGTGGGTGTCTCCCTTGCATGGGAGCAGGGGATAAAAGAAATTGTATTTTTGAATGTAGTTGCTTTCCAGTAAAGTATTTCTAGCATTCAGCTTGGGCTCATGTATAGACTTATTTGGCGATACTAGCGATAATAGCAATTTATTGCTCTGTGGATTACTTGGCGGTGCTATTTCAAGAGAAGAAGGGAATACTAGACGGTGACACGAATGATACCGTCACATATCCAGGCTAGAGACTGTATATTTTCTTAATCCAGGCTAGAGGCTGTATCTCAGCTTGTATCCAGGCTAGAGGTTGTATCTCATCTTGTATCCAGGATAGAGACTGTATCTCATCTTGTATCCAGGCTAGAGGTTGTATCTCATCCTGTATCCTGGCTAGCAGTATCTTATCTAGTATCCAGACTAGAGGCCGGATCTCATCTTGTATCCAGGCCAGAGGCCGTATCTCATCTTGTATCCAGGGTAGAGGCCGTATCTCATCTTGTATCTAGGCTAGAGCCCATATCTCATCTTGTATCCAGGCTAGAGGCCGTATCTCATCTTGTATCCAGGCTAGAGGCCGTATCTCATCTTGTATCCAGGCTAGAGGCCGTATCTCATCTTGTATCCAGGCTAGAGGCCGTATCTCATCTTGTATCCAGGTTAGAGGCCGTATCTCATCTTGTATCCAGGCTAGAGGCCGTATCTCATCTTGTATGCAGGCTAGAGGCCGTATCTCATCTTGTATTCAGGCTAGAGGCCGTATCTCATCTTGTATTCAGGCTAGAGGCCGTATCTCATCTTGTAGCCAGGCTAGAGGCCGTATCTCATCTTGTATCCAGGCTAGAGGCCGTATCTCATCTTGTATCCAGGCTAGAGGCTGTATCTCATCTTGTATCCAGGCTAGAGGCCGTATCTCATCTTGTATCCAGGCTAGAGGCCGTATCTTATCTTGTATCCAGGCTAGAGGCGGTATCTCATCTTGTAGCCAGGCTAGAGGCTGTATCTCATCTTGTATCCAGGCTAGAGGCTGTATCTCATCTTGTATCCAGGCTAGAGGCTGTATCTCATCTTGTATCCAGGCTAGAGGCTGTATCTCATCTTGTATCCAGGCTAGAGGCTGTATCTCATCTTGTATCCAGGCTAGAGACCATATATTCTCTTGTATCCAGGCTAGAGGCTGTATCTCATCTTGTTTCCAGACTAGAGGCCGTATCTCATCTTGTATCCAGGCTAGAGACTGTATATTCTCTTGTATCCAGGCTAGAGGCCGTATCTCATCTTGTATCCAGGATAGAGACTGTATATTCTCTTGTATCCAGGCTAGAGACTATATCTCATCTTGTATCCAGGCTAGAGGCCGTATCTCATCTTGTATCCAGGCTAGAGGCCGTATCTCATCTTGTATCCAGGATAGAGACTGTATATTCTCTTGTATCCAGGCTAGAGACTATATCTCATCTTGTATCCAGGCTAGAGGCCGTATCTCATCTTGTATCCAGGCTAGAGACTGTATATTCTCTTGTATCCAGGCTAGAGGCTGTATCTCATCTTGTATCCAGGCTAGAGGTTGTATCTCATCTTGTATCCAGGCTAGAGACTGTATATTCTCTTGTATCCAGGCTAGAGGCCGTATCTCATCTTGTATCCAGGATAGAGGCCGTATATTCTCTTGTATCCAGGCTAGAGGTTGTATCTCATCTTGTATCAAGGATAGAGGCCATATTTCGTCTTGTATCAAGGCTTGGACTGAGGCACTTCCTCTACCAGGCAGCATTATATATTTCCCTTACGTCCTAACCAGCAGCACATGTGGGGGTTTATCTGCCCCAGTGAAACTGGTAGGACAGAAGGAATGTTTAATGAAGTCAAGTAACTTAACGCCCCCATTACCTCACTATAAGAGGCCAAACCCCCCATACACCAGTGTGGTTTTTTTCTGTCCTTTGGGACTGTAGGACAGACGGGGGCAGCCATTTGGCTGCTGTACACTTAGATTACATGCTAACCTTTTGTTTGCTACCTTTCAGGTTTACTGCTATCTGATCGCTGGTACTGCCGTGCGATGGTGGAGGCATCCTAGCTCGTGTTCTAGGCATGGAGCTCCTGTATTCAGCTTCCTCTCAGGTTTGGCTTCCTCTGTCACCTGCGGGAGCTAGTGCGCCGGCCTCTTTGGTGGTTGTCGGTGAACACAATGATTAAAGTTTGTTCAAGCCTGGCGTCTGACATCACTCTGGGCGCCAAATTTGAATATAAAAGCTTCCAGTCCTTCCGGGCTGTGCGGTATGCAGCCTGGGTTGTTACTGAGGCAAATTACTTTAGTTTCCAACTTTCTCTGATTGGTAGGTTCTCTGCTGCTTTGTTTATCTATTGAATAGACATTGTTCATTCATTTTAACTCTTTCTTTGCAGATAATGTCTTCTGCCGGTGGGGATCAGTCTGGGCGCAAGACGTCATCCAAGCGCAAGCA